>NW_027366929.1:0-64132 GCF_046119375.1 Phyllobates terribilis
AAGGTCCTCATTAGCAGCCAATTTATTAAGCATTTTCACAACATGAGAGATATGAAAAATCAAGTAGTTGCTTGTAACATACATGGAACCTGAAATACAGTTTTTTCAACAGATAAAACTCCTTCAAGTACGAGACAAGTAGTTTAATCTTACTCCAAATGAGAAGAGTCTAAAGGCTTCAAATCACTAGGAAAATCTGTTCGATAAAAGAAAGCTTTGTAAGGTAAGACATTACTCAACATATCATATGTAGAATTCCATCTGGTATAAGCATCACCCTTTAATGTATTTTTACACTCCACCATGCATTTCTCAGATAGTAACGCATTCTAGCAGGAGAACCTCTAAGATACTTAATCTTAGCTCTAAGCCCATCAACATGTTCCCCACATTCCTTGATACCATCCTGACTAATCAAATTACGAATTTGTTCCATACATCTCATATGCATACACACGCCCTTAGTGATGCAACCCTTTTCCTTTTCCATACTAGATATATAACTACAAGCAACATCATTAGCAGAAGCATTATCAACAGTCACAATCAGAAGCTTATTATCCAAATCCCAATAGTTCAAGCAATCCTCAAGTGCCCTACCAATGTCCTCCCCTCTATATGTAGTAATGAGACAAAAGTTAATAACCTTCTTTTGCAATTTCCAGTCACTATAAATGTAATGAGCAATGCCACACATGTAATTGGTCATTGTTACTGATGTCCAAGTATTTGTAGTCACACAAAAACGCTGACTCCTTCATCTTTTCTCTCTCTGTTTCATAAGGCTTAAAACAATCACGTTGAATAGTCATTCGTGAGGGCATCTTAAACTGAGGATTTTCGACATAAAAATAATATCTGAGACCTTCCCTTTCAACTTAAGTAAACATCTTCTCATCTCTAATCACTATTTCAGTAATAGCCTCCCTTAAAAGCTTCGCATCGTAGTTCCAAGTTTTCATTTTTATACCATCAACACTCATAAATCAAGTACTAGTTGAGTTTTCTTACCTTTGATATTCTCCACATTTGGCGGATAATTTATATTTGTGAAAATGAATGCCCAAATTCTTTACGCCAACCTTGTTTGAATAAAAAAGAATACTTTGTTTCACAATATTTTCACTTACCCATTTTCTTGCCCCCATCCATATACTCTTCAAACATGACCCAAAATGCAGCCCCCTTGTTAGTACGCTTAGAAACATGATTTCTTGGTCTTGCAGTGTTATTCACATCTTGTGACGAGCCAGCATTCCCATGGAATGCTTCATCAACATTAGTTTCTTCTTCAACAAGTTTAGGAGAATCACGGCTTTCCTCTTCTGCTTCACAAGAACCTGTCATTTCATATATTCATTAAACAAAAGAATACATTTATTTTATTACCATCATCAATAAAGAAAAATATAACACAATAATTGAAAACAAACACCCTACCATCTCACGAGTCTTACATTCCATGAAACGTTTTTAGAGAATTCCATGGATATTTATTTACTCATAAATTCTGCTTGCAAAACCACTTAATTTCATCAATAAAACGAATTTAGTCCAACAATATAAGTACCTTTCATATAATTTATACAATTTGAAAACATCCCATACAATCACCATTTATCTACGTGTCCAGTAATTTCATATAAGTATCTTTCATATACACAATAATTTGCTAACAAAATAAGTGCCTTTCATATACACACTAATTGATGAAGGGTTAAGTTTGGAACGGTAAGGAAATAAGTACCTTTCATATACACACTAAATTATTTAGTCCAACAAAATTAGTAAAATTTAATAAAATAATACACAATAATTGTATCTTACACAATAATCAACATAATTTAGTCCAACAAAATAAGTACCTTTCACAATAATTTGATGAAGAGTTAAGTTTGGACTAGTAAGGAAATCCAAATCATACAATTGTTCTTTAGTGTGTATTGTACCTTAACCTTACACAGTAATTGACTAATTGTAATTTCACAGTAATTGACTAATTTTCGTACAGTAATTGACTAATGTTCCTTAGTGTGTATTATGTTGTGTATTATACGTAGTCAATTAAACTGATTACATATAATACACAGTAATTGACTAGTGTTTGGAGGTCGCATAATGTTCTTTACCAGTTTACTGTGTATTATGCTGATTACAGAATACATATTACTGATAATACACAGTATGAAAGTAATTGACTAATTGTAATTTCAGTTAAACAATTGACAATGGAGAGGGAGGAACCACCAACCGGCAAAAACTGGAGTCGGAGACGAGCCGGAGCCGGAGACAAAGACGGGGTAATGAAGACCGAAGAGGGCTGTAGGCTAGATGATCTGAACTATCAAATAGTTACTGACAAAGACTAAAGAGGGATGAAGACGAACGACCTGACAAAGACGGTAGACGGAAGAAGGGTCGGAGCCGGAGACAAGGACGGGGTTGACCGGAGTCGGAGACAAGTGAGCCAGAGAAGAATTGCAGCGAGGGTAGCGAACTGCGGCTGCGCTTAAGGTTGGAACTGAAGATTGAAGAAGAGCAGCGAAGAGCCGAAGACTACGAATACGAAGCAGCGAACTGCGGGCCTACGACTGTCTTTTACCTAAAATTTTAAATGTTTCATTTCCGGGTTATCCCGTCCGGACCAGAATATTTCGGGTCCAACCCGGACAGGATCAGAACCCAGAAATTTCTAGAAGACTGATCAGGGGACCGGACAGGTACCAGTTCCGGCCTTGACCCGACCCGGATTTTCGGTCCGGTCAAGTCCGATTTTCCGGTCCGGACCATTTTTGTGCAGACCTAATAGGAAGCATTAAGCAAGAATCAGTAGGATATATGCATTTCTTGACTGGCCTATATGTCAATTCTCTACTTCCTAGTTAAAACCGAATCTAAGTAATTTTGCTAGCTTCAAAGGAATAGACCTAGACAAACGAATCGATCTATCCTAGCAATGGATTTTAATCCATATAACCTAATTGGTCTGATTAGGGAACAATGAAATTCAAACCCTAATCATGAAATTCAAGAGAAAAGACAACAATCACATAAGTTTAAGAGAAAGAAAAACTCACAATTTCATCAGAATATAAACTTCAAGGTCCAACTAAGCTTGGATGCTTAGTTCATGGCAAAATTCATCAAAAACATCATTACGTAAAGAGTCTGGATGAAGAACGTAGAACTAATCTCCCGCCCAAGAGAGGCTAACCTAATTTTGATGCTAAGAATCTTTTTATAAGTTAACCACATAAAGCCTAAAATAGTAAAACATAAATTCAGAAAATGAAGATATAAAATCTACCTAAAATCGCAACTAAAAAGATAATAAGAAAGACTAAGTCGGTTAAGTCCGTCTGAAGATCGGCGAGCGCTGATGACTTCTCTATGGCCTTGCTCGAATTCCACATCGGCGGGCGCCGAAGGATGTGTTGTGGCCGCTGATGGGTCTTGTGCATGCTTTGATTCCTTTAGCTTGTTTTGAACCTCCAATGTACATGCATTCGTCTTCTCTCTTCCTAACCTCCACATTGACTCTAATAAGCTCCAAAATATCTCGAATAAGATATACTGAGTCAGATGATGGCTTGGACTAAATATTTTGTAATAACGCACATAAATATAGTTAACGGTGCTACATCCATGCTTATAGACGCGTTGTAGACGTGCCTATCAATTTGACAAAATTTTGTAGCATCTCTCTCACTAGTCATTGTTCCATTCCTAGTTACAGGTAGTCTTATCATATAGAGTATAATATGAGTAGGAGTGTGACATATATGATCAAAATAGACCCCATCATCCTTTATCCTGTCATCTGCTCTATTTGGCTCAACAAGATTGCCAAATATACTAAAAAGGGTGGCTATCTCTTCGGCCTCTTGATCCCTGGTTGTAAAGCTAGTTTCATCCTCTAACAGATAGTATTAATCAATTTGATTTAAATCATTATTATCATTATCAATTTTAAAATTTACATGCTCATTATTTTCAGAACCATATGGCTCTTTACAAATAAGATTAAACTATGCATACACCATTTCAGCTTGTGTCTCGCTAACTGTCTTACCGGTTTCATCCAACTCACAGTAAAACTCAGAGATGTGATCCTCATGACTATCAGAACTCGTGACAATAGCAATCCTTGTATCCGTATTCGTCCTTTCCGAGGAACTTGGAAAAGACGAAATGACCGTGTACAAGGAGCTGTGATCGGCGGGTTAGATCACTGACGTTAATCCTGATCATATCCCCACCAGACTCTACATTCACCCTTCCCTCTTTCACATTAATTACCATACTAGAATTCATCATAAACGGTCCATCTAAAACTACAAGAGAAAATAAATTGCTCGAAATGTCTACAATATAAAAATATGCAAAGAAGGTGAGTCCCTTAACTGTAACTAGTATATCTTAAACATTATTTAGTGAAAGGACCGTAGTACCATCCATTAAGTGAGCTTGAAGGTCCATAGTTAATGATGGCAGAAGATCATTGAATTATATAATGAAGAGGAAATTATATTTATAGATGAACCTAGATCTAACATGAAAACTTCTACAAATTTTAAATTAATAGTTCAGGGTATGAAGAATATACATTGATCGTCGCACTTCACTAGTAGCATCCTTTATAGTTGCTTAGTCGATGTCATATTCCAACTCGAGTCCTCTCCAGTTTGATATTTGATTTCCGTCTTCTCTTTTTTATGGAGTTTTAGTTCAAACGTGCTCTGTGTGGAAATAGGAATGCACAAAGTCTCTGCCTATGATACGTAGTCGCAAGGCGTGTCTTTATGCCGCGGACCACGGTGGTCAAGGGATCCCCTCCTTTGAAAGATTTTTGTCCCAGTGCTCATATGATCCTTCAGAAGTAGAGGTGTGGGGGTGCGTTTAAGATAGCATGAGGCCACGACCTCGACCAAGTCCTCAAAAGAGTAGGCGTACGGCGCGGGAAAAATAGCGCGGGCCGCGGCCTCGGCAAGTTTCTAAGGATTTGCAAGATTTTCCTCCCTCAGCTTCTGTGGCCTCTTAGATTTGTAAGCGCGATGCATGTTTCTCGCAGCGGGCCGCATCTTTTCTACCGCGGGGCACGGTTTGGGTAAGCATTTGAATTTCTTGCTCAGCCTGTGTACGCAAACCCTCTCCCTTCTCTTTGGATTCTCAAATTGGTAGCCGTGGGGTGCCTTTTTTGCCATGGTTCGCACTGACCTGCTGGTCCAGATTGCACACATCTCTCCATCTTATCTGGTTCGATCTCCATAGTGTCTAAAGACGGGAGGGCGACATATTCATCTCTCACAACTTTCACTCCTTTGTGACAAGCATTGATTTTTGCATTAAAAGTTTGCCTTTCCTCTCTTAGGTCTTGTGCTATCTCCAGTATTTGCTTCTCGAGTGTAGAAATGACTCCTTTAGTGATGTCAATTTCCATGAATCAATTCATATTGACAATTTCCTCTTGCAACGCTAGAATCATTTCTAAAATGACAAAGTATTCTCTCAGTCTAGTTGTTGTCGACGACCTTGGTGTCCTTCTCCAGTCTGCCTGTGCGTTTTCCCACCATTGGTTTTGTGTAGCCGGACCTTCACCATATAGTGGTCCGGGCGTTCCTCGTCTTGTAAACTGCGCTACTCGGGCGCTTTGGTAGACTACCGGCTGCTACGACGAGATGTTGAAATCTCTGAAATACTCCTCTGGTAGAGCTTCGTAAGGGTCCAACTCTCTAGTGTACGAGGATAGAAGTTGTTGCACGTCTGCGGCCAACCTCCTCGTTTCCCGTGTAATGTCAGACATGTACCTAGAAACACCTGCAAATAAAACTATAGTAAACTAATCAAAATCGTTGGTGCATGCCGTAAGATAGGTTCACACCATGATCGTAGACTATCCTGCTAAGTTACCTATACCCTTGCAATGGTGCCAAACATGACGTGTTCTAGGTCGTGTGAACCCCCCATGCGTGTGTACTGGCATGCACGTGTTATCAAAGTAAATTATATCTCTAATTCCTACTAACAATATAGTTAGTAGAAGTAAGGAGTCGATCCCATGCAATAACGGGAAATTGTAGGATTTTATTGATTCTTTTAGATTTGATTTGGGTGGTTGTTCCTCTTTTCTAATCCATTTATAATATCCATTCTAGTTTAAATTATTCTGTTCTTTGTACCTATTCACGTTAATTCTTATGTTTTCCTATCAATTGAAAGGCACATCCGCATTCTATATTCGTTTAGCAGATCCCTATAAACGCGTTTGATACCAAGGATAGGCATAGTCAGAAAGATCCGCCACCAAGAGTCTACAAATCTTAGTCCTTGAGACGATCTAAGCGCACTGTTGTCTACGAATCTAAACAACTAAGTCGACCTAATAGGTGTGTGTGTGACTTCTGACTACGTGAATTGCCTCCTCCTTTAACAAATTACCGCAACCAGACAAGAAACAAGTTAAAGAGATTCATATTAAGAATTTATGTGGTATTCATAATATATAGTTTGTCATGCTAATTAATCATACAAAGAAATGAAATTAAGAACATGGATGCAATCACATCAACATAGTACGAATCAACAATGAATAAAAGAACACTTAGTAAACTGAAACATCAACTATAGACTTCATAGAAAATGGATGCTTACTATGAAATAACAAAGATACAACAAAAATATTCTAGGCTAAAAAGTCTACTCTTGGTTCGTACGGAGAGAAAAACCTTACTTAGGAGAATTTCTATTCCTAATTTCTACCAAGTATAAAAAGATAATCATAAAATATATAAACTAACATAAAATTCTAATTGGTCGAATCTATCTTCAAAGGTGAATCAAAGATATCTCGGCAAATCTTCAATCTTTTCTAGACGTGGGGCATGGCGAATAAGGAGCGAGGTGCGTTGATTAAATTATTTAAGATCTTTCTTCTCCGTTGCTACAAATCATTCCATCACCTCGGAAATGGACGAAACTAGGCTGGGCCATTGGGCATGGGGCACGAAATAAAAAACGCGGGTTGCGGCCACCGGTCTTTTGACTTTTATCTGTTGGAATCTACACTTCTCCTTGATATGCTTGAAAGACCGCTATTTTGTTTCTCAAACGAATGCTTAACTCTACACCTCTGTAATTGTGTGTAAAACCCCTCAAATGGATATTTAGCTCATCTTCGGCTTGAATGTGCAAAAATATGTTAATTAGCTCAAAACACCTCCAAATGTGTTCTAAATATAGTGAAATAAACCATCGCGATTGACTCGTATCAGTTACACATGTTGCTTAACATCATACTCGAGTACTACTTCATGTTGGGTGTCTTTGTTTTTTTAGAGCGTACATCAATTGCATTACCTAGCGAAAGGTCGATTGGTTTCCATTGCTGACATCTGCGGGATACACCTACAAACATAGGAAGACGAAGTCAAACCAGCTGCTTACAAATTGGATCGACTAAAGAAAGATGTCGACCTCACAGTTTGGAACAACAAAGTCATGTTTTGGCTCTCCTACACTTCAAAGTGCCATTAGGTCCGGCTTCCAAGAGATTTTTCATTACGACCATCTTCCAATGACTACTACATACAATCTATAATGCATACTTATCAGGCATAGCTGCTAGATGATGCAAATAGTAGGAAAGAAGAAGGTAGAACTTAAGGTCAACCTCGTCCACGCGCTGAAATGAGTGTTGCAAATCATTTACTCACTAATGACCGGCCATATACAAGGACGCGACATGTTGATGGGCTAATTCAGGCATTTCTGATACGCCAAGACAGACTTGAAGAGACTATGAAACAGATACACCAAGAGACACGTGATCATATGGATGAGCTTCACAGACAACGGTTGGCACTATGATCTGTCCATTTACCAGCTTAGTTAGCCTATCTATTTTTTCCCCTACCATATAGTTCCTCTTTTGTTGTATTGAGGACCAAGCTTTATCTATGTATGTGGGGAGAACTTAAGAAGTTTGTCATTTTCTATTAGCTTTATTATTTTTGTGTCATCTTGATGTGTTAGAGCATACTTTTGTGGGTAATTGTAATTGTTTTTGAGGATTAATGTAGAAAAAAAAAGAAAAAAGAAAAAGGCTATGAAATAATAAAAGCCAGAAAAGATGCTTGGAGGCACAAACCAAACAATTTTCTCGTTCCACCATCACTTCCATCATCTTTCCACATTCTGTTTCCAAAACTATCGTCGCGTTTATTGGGTAACAACATCTCTAGAGCTGACAACGTCCTACTATCCTTCTTTTCCATGTCGCCAATTATCATAGTTCATACAGAGAGAAGACTTTCTTAGGGAAAGGTACTATGTCTTCCCTGCGTACCAAAGACAGTTTCCCCAAAAAATCTGAGCCACGCACCGTGCCTTTCTTACCGTGACCCACGTCCACCTCCATGGTGGTTTCGTTGACTTTGTGTTGTTTTCTTAGATAAAGTTCTTCCACTCTTGCTTTGTTTCTTTTTGTTCCACCGTTTACTAGATGGTTTGTTTCTATTCCCTTTCTCTTTTCTTTTGTGTATGATATCTACATTGCAATGCATAAATTAAGTATGACGGGAGAGATAGTTCATCATTGTCTATTCTTCACTAGATTTTTTTGTAGTTTTGTTTACTCAGTTTTTGAATTCACAATTTGGTTCATTTTTGTTATGTTTTTTGTTTATTGATTTTGTAAATATTGCATTTGTTTTTAGAAAGTCAAAAAATAAATAAAAAAGACACAAAAGGACATAAAAAGTAAAAGGCAATCAAAATCCTAGAATTTTATTAAAAACCCTTCGGGGAGAATAATGTAATAAGCAGGTAACCTGGACCGGTGTAGACTGGTATAATATGAGATGCGAGATTATTTGAACCTAAAAGAAGAGGAGTGGCTAGGTGAAATCCCGAAAAGGTGCCTAGGCAGAATGAGAGAAAGAAAAGAGCGATTTATAGATTTCCCCATTCTGGCATAGCTACTCATGAGAGATTTACAGATTTCCCCATTCGTATTAGTTTATTATTTAGTTTCTTGGTAGAATTATGTTAAGATGGTCTCTTATATAAGGATCCTTTCTCCCTATGAGCCAAGTTTGTTCGTTTATTCATTAGTTTCGTTCATATTTCAGAGCATTAGTTAACATGAGGGGCTAAGTACCAAACATTATTTCCCCTTTTCTATGAAGTTTATATAGAAGTTTTAGTTTTTGTAAGTGTTCTTATATTCATGTTGATTCGTATTATGTTGATGTTTCTCTTCCATGTTTATCATCATATTGCTTTGTATGATGGATTAGATTGACAACCTAGACATTCATGATTACTTTGTATATTATCATCATAGGAAGACCCTTTGCTGGTTTTAGACTGGTCGCGGACCCAAGTTAAAGAAGGACGTAATACACATAATTAATGTTTCTAGACACACCTCTTGGCTGGTCTTAATTTTGAGATTTGTAGACGCTGGTGTGTTGGCTTGTCTCAATGATTATGATTTGTAGAGTGATGTGGCTCGTATTAATTATGCCTATTCTTGGTATCGAACGTGTTTTATCAGGGTTTTGGTTAGTGAATGTAGGACATGAATGTGTCTTTAGGATATGCCAACATATGAATTAATATGAATAGGTGACAAGCAACACTATGATTGAAACTAAGATGGAAATACAAATGGATTAGTAAATTGGGACAATAACCCAAAGATAATCAGAAACAAATCAAACAATATGAATTTGAGTTCTCTAGATCCAAATACTGTTATCTTTTCTCGGTGGGGTCGACTACTTACTTCCATTTACTATTGCTAATTGGTATTGAGGATAATAATTACTTCGACACTCGTGTGTGCTACGACACACATATTAGGGGCTTATCTAACCGATTTGTCGTCAATCTAGTGCCTCATGCGCAAAGTCCATAAAGTTGTGGTATCATATTTTGAAATTCCGATTGCAGCTCCACCTACAATAGTTCTCCCTATCAGACGATAGAATATCCCTGTTGTAATTTGACCCTTCATCACCATCATAGCCCTCTTACTTACTTTCACGTAGTTCGAATTTGACATGTACTTGAACCCATTCACGTGTAAAGTTCCCAAGGGATCATATTCTTCTTTGAACATGGAATATGACACACCTCAGTCAAAGTTATGATGATGCCATCATGTATACACATCTTGATCTGCCTAATAGCCATGATACTATATGTCATTTCGTCTCCCAATCGAACAAAAGCCAGGTATCTAGCTTTAATTGTTTCGAAGCATTCCATGTGCGGCATCATATGGAACAAACACCCTAAATCTAGAATCCATGTATCTATATAGATATATGACATTACTGAAAACATATCTGGATCACCACTTTTTGTACTATCCTTCTAAACCATGTTCGTATACTTAGAGATCACTCAGAATTGTTCTCACTGCTATGCTTTCTGTTTGTGATGTCTTCCTTGAATTAACATGTCTTTCCATAACAAAAGGAAACTACTTTCTTCTTAGATTTCAACTTAGATATGTGTTTCTTGCCATCCGATTGCTTCTCTTTCTGTCTTCCTTTGTCATGGTTGTTAACATACAACCCATAACCCCCTAAGACTTATCTCCATCAATATTATGTCTTTACTCATTATGTGAGAGCAGCGCAAAACTAACTGTCTCTAGACTTATTGTCTCCTTCCCACACGTAATTGTTGTTAACAAAGTCTCGTATTCTAGGGAAAATGAACACAACAACATCATGGCTTGATGCCCATCATAAATCTTTAAACTCACACACCCTAGATCACTAACTATTTGATTGAAGGTATTAACATGTTGTACAAGATCTGATCTTTCAGACATCTTCAACCCACATAACCTTTGCTTGAGAAACAATTTGCAAGATAGAGACAGTGACACATACATCTTCACTAGATTATGCCATATCTCTTTATAAGTTTGGAGATTAATTACCTGATATATATGTTAGGACAATATGTAGGTTCGTGTTTATGCAACCACTATTGTTTAATGTCTCTAAAGTTCATTAAGCTTTAGATGCGCTTCTCAAGTATATAATTGCGCTTTTATAGTTGGAGATGCGCTTGACCTGTGTATAACACTTAGTAATCGATTTACTAAAGTCCTTAGACGCGGAAGAGTTCAGACAACAATAAGAGCGTGCTTTAAGTGTTTAAAGCGCACTAAGATTTGCACACAAAGAGTTTCCAAACGGTGAGAACCCTAAGTCACTAATTGACTCAGGATAAAACTCACCACTACTTTGTATTGATAGAAGAAGGTTACAACTCTAGCTTCAACTCTCGAAGCTCACTCTTAAACTCTCTTCTTACAATACTCACAATTCAGCTCTAGAACAATGGCACTTCACTCTTGATTACAAATGAGTCAACACTTAAGCTCTTCTAGCTTCTCTCTGAATTCCTCACTTTGTAACACCTAGAATGAATGCTACAGTCCACTATTTATACACAAAACTTAAGATACAACTCTCGCTTAATTTCATGTAACAAACTTGGACTTAGAGAGCTGCCACCTCATCAATCCATGCGCCTTGATCAAATTGCTAGAGATAATCAACAGCTTGGATTAATTTGGTTTTCTTCTTCAACTTGTTGATCCACGCCATGTCAGCAATCCGTTCCCACCGCGCTAACTAACTCCTCCATGCTGGCGATCCCTGGATTTGCGTCTCAAAGCCATTCAAGTTCTTCTCGCACCTCTTGTGCACACAACTTGAATTCTCCCGCTCACCAGCCTTCCCTTGCATTTCGGCAGTTCTCTTCTGTGATGGCGTGCACCCTGTGCTACAGTGGAACCTCGTGATCAACATTTCTTCAACTTCATTCAAGCGCGTCTTCTACGCCTTAGAAGCCTGATCACTCTCACTTCCTGACTTGAATGGAATTATTTAAACACCTTTTGCGAAACTCGGTTTCTTCACTTGGTTTAAAGCGCGACTGAGGCCAGTCGAAGCGCATCTCTAAGTGGTTGAAGCGCATCCCAACAGATATTACAATAACCTCGGAAGCTTAAAAACACTAAGAGATTAAACATATTAGTTTATTATCATCAAAACAAAGAGAAATACATTGAGATTTAATATGACTACCAAAGCTCAACTAACAATTTCCCCCTTTTTGATGATGACAAACTTTTAACAGGTAAGCTTAAATACTTTCTGTAATGATCAAAATGGAGACAATAAACAACAAGTTAATCAAGTATTCAGATTCGGAATTAGGTTGAAGTACCTTATCAATTACTTTACCAACATAGATTTCAAATTCCCCATAAGTTCAAGAACGGTCTCATACTTCCCCCTTAAAAAAAGAAGGGTGTATCTGTTTTCTTCCCCCTTTTGACATCATCAAAAAAATCAAAGGCATAGTCATACAGTAAGAATGATAGGAGGTTGCGCTTTCTAGCTAAGATGTCAAACAATGCAAGATTGCGAACAGAAAGCAACTGAAGTACCAAAGAATCAAGTCAGCAAAGCTCTCAAAGATATAAAAACCAAAGCATGTTGTCATTAATCATATTAAGTAACTAGCACAAAAGAAGGTGAGGCAACCTAGGAGACGAGTTCACAAAAATCTTAAGACAAAGTAGAGAGAAAGTAAGAAATCAGCAAAAAGCGCTTTATAAAAGTGCAACCATCACAACATCCACACCTAACGCCTTTCCTCAGCCTCAAACTTAGACTGAACCCGAGAGACAACCTTTGAAACCTGCTCAATCAACTCGCCCAACTGTTTCTCAACTCGCTCGTGATGCGCTTTAATCTCGGTAACAAGGCACGTGATATCTGAAATAGCATCAGCTGTCGGAGCGCGTGGACTGTGCTCGGAGCGCGAGCTTGATGGAGCACCCTCAGGCTTAGGCATCAAAATAGCGTAGATCTTGTCGGTTGTGAGGAAGGTAGAACAATCGTATTCTTGCAAAGCACGATCATATAACCCATCGGCCTTCAACATCTTACAAATAATGTGTGGGAACGGAAGGGGGCCAGAAGTCGCTGCGCGGCACAGAACAAGGTGGCTCATCATTAGTTGCACCGTGTTAACCACCTGGTTTAAGATGACGGCCGCCATGATACAACAATCAGCGATTGTGACCTTTTCCCTGTCGTAGTCCCTTGGAGTGATATTTGTAATGATGAAGGGGTGGAGAAGACGTCGGCTAGTCTTCAGATGGTCAACAGTGAGAGCGCGCTTGGGAACATTCAGACCAAACACAACCTCTTTCATCTGCTTGGCTCCAGCAGGCCAGTTCTTCTTATACAACCTTCCAAACCCGTTGGACTGACCGGTAAGCCCAATTGCCTTCGCCAAATCCTTAACCAAGAATGTTTCCTTATAATTTCCACGTCAACTGAACCATACCTGAGCATACTCCGGGTTGGCCACATGCGATTCCATCGTCGCGTAGAACTGATACACCATTGAATCGTTGCAATGAGCTGGTTGTGTCTCCAGCTTATCCCACCCTTGCATATTCAGTCATCCAGAGAAGCGCTGGACGTGGGACGAGTCTTGAAGCTCGACCAGCAAATCCTGGGTGACTATCTCTGGGTAAAGAAAAGATCGTTTCGCGATAACTGCTGGAATCGGAGGAAAATCATTGGGGCTGATCACTTTGGCGCGCTTAGCTCTAGTAGAAGCTCCTTTTTCAGGAACAACTTCTGGAGGGGGTGAATCATGCTCTGAGCCTTAAGACGACTCAACTTGTTCAATCACTGACGCTTTCCTCTTTCGACCATGGCGACGAACCAGGTCACTCTGGCGATCAGGGCGCTGAGAAGAGAGTTGTAGAGGAGACTGGGCACCAGGACGTACCTCAATATGGAAATCGTCGTCGTCATAATCAGAGGGAGCTCGGCGATCAACTGCTTTGGATAGACAAGACCAGAAATGCCTAACCTGGAGGGCGTATCGATTGTAAGCGCACCTTTGCCTTTTGCCGGTGTAGAAAGGGGCTTCTCGAAAGCAGGAAGATCTGTTTGAGCGCGATCTGTCTCTTTCTCCAGGTCTGAGATAACTTTGGAGACCTGATCAGCGTCATACCTGGCAAGCTCAAGGTCTTCTGCCGTGAGGGAAAGGTCAGGGGTAGGCTGTTTTAAGGAGGTAGGATTTTCTGTGGTGTGGAGTGGTTCATCAGTGGTAGGTGGTGGGTCATTGGATGAAGCTTCACGTGGAGGAGCAATGTTCTGTGGTGAGTGGGTGTGAGGAGCTGTAGAGACCAAAGATGAAGATTGATCTTTGATTAAAGACTCAACCTGTGCCCTGGTTACTGGGTCGAGAGCAGCTAGGTATAGGTTTTCCATGGCTAAAGTGTGTGTGGGATTGAGGAAGAGAGTGGATTCGGAGTTTGACAGAGAGAGAGAGGCAAGGATAAAAATAGGGTAAAGGAAGGGATTGTATTTACCCGGTATTTATAGCGCTTGAAGCTCAATCTCAACCGAAGAATGTAACGCTCCAGATTAAAAAACGGACGGTAGGCAATGAACGGTGCAACGGTCCAATAAGAATGCAGGATGGGATGCGCTGTTCAATCACCAACGGCTACATTTCTGTAGAGAGCCGTTACCTCTCAGAATCAAATAGCTGGATGCAACTAGCCGTTTACCTCTCCGATTATGCAACCTCAAAAATCACTGTAGATATACTAGACAATGCGCTGTGAAGCCCACCAAAGAAGCTCGCTAGAAGAAGAAGCTCAACCAAAAACACCTCTGACCACATAATCTGATGAAGCTCAAAACCTGACTGAGGCGATTAGATGCAAAAGTGTGATGTCCAGTTCAACTTACTAACCACAATGTAAAGAAATTAATGAACAGGAAGATGCACATTTCATATTGGGGATATTAGAGCATTCAATCACTCAAGTTGATGTGGACGTATGTGCATATATATATAATAGGGTAATTGAGCTTTATGTCACCAAATGAATACTTCTCTAATGTGGAGTTCAATAAAGGACGAGAGAAGCGTTACATCTAGTCAGGCTAGGGGCACCTATGCAATGGATCATTTCTTAGGCATGTAATATGGGTAGAAGACGATCACCATTGTCATGCAATTGACTATGATTATATCAAATCGAGCTAAGCAAGTAAGATAAATTTAGTTATAATTCATTTTAATGAACAACCATAAAGCATGAACGACTCAAAGCTATCAAGCGCAAGCTACCATAGTTCGTACCTTGATACTAAGCTCGCTAGTTCTAGTCAAATAGGGAAATACTTACAGAGTCATTGCCTCAAAGCTAATGGAGTCGCATAATGCCAAGCTGAACCCGAAGGTTTAAGAAGACCTATCGATTAAGCGCTTTAGTAAAAATATCCGCTATTTTCCCTTCTGAAGATACATGACTAAGCTCCATGTTCTTGCGCTCCACATGATCACGTAGAAAGTGGTGTCGTACATCGATGTGCTTAGTTCGTGTGTGATGTACTGGGTTCTTGGAGACACATATTGCGCTGGTATTATCACAATAGATAGTAATAGTATCTAGATTAATACCGTAGTCAACGACCTGTTGCTTTATCCACAATACTTGAGCACTAAATTGCGCTGCGGCTATGTACCCTGCTTCTGTCGTTGAAAGCACAATACAATTCTGCTTCTTGGATCCCCACGATACAAGACATGGTCCAAGAAACTGTGCCATTCCACTTGTGCTCTTTCGGTCTGCTAAATAACCTGCATAATCTGCATCGGTGTAGCCAACAAGAGAAAGACCGCCTCCTTTGGAGTACCAAAGGCATAAATCGTCAAACCCCTTAAGATATCTAAGGATGCGCTTTACATGAGTTAGGTGAGAAGCGCGAGGGTCTGACTGAGAGCGAGTACAAACACTAACAGCAAAGAAAATATTAGGTCTCAAAGCAGTTAAATACATAAGGGATCCAACCATACCTCTATACATATTGTGGTCTACCTTCTCAGCCATAAGATCTTTATCCAGTTTTGTAGTGGTTGAGAGTGGTGTAGGACATGGTTTGATACCTTCCTTTTGATATTTCTTGAGGAGCTGTTTGATGTATTTTAGTTGATGTATTTCCATGCCATCTTCTAGTTGGTTCACTTGAAGCACGAAGAAGTACTTGAGCTCACCAATCATGCTCATGCTGAACTTGAGGCTCATGGTATTCTTGAAATCTTCTACATGCTGCAAGTTAGTAGAACCAAAAATAATATCATCAACATAAATTTGGACAATAAGGATATCACCCTTTGCTTCCCTGATGAAGAGGGTCTTGTCCACCAATCCTGTCTTGTAGCCATTAGCAAGTAGATACTTCGATACACAGTCATACCAAGCGCGAGGGGCTTGCTTAAGACCATAAAGCGCTTTGTCTAGGAAGTACACGTGATTAGGATAAGCTGGATCTTCAAAACCTGGTGGTTGCTTGACGTACACTTCCTCGTTCAAATCACCTTTGAGGAAAGCAGTCTTCACGTCCATTTGACATCTTGAATCCTTTGTGTGCGGCATAAGCGATCAACAAGCGATTTGCCTCTAGCCGAGTAACTGGTGCGTACGTTTCATCATAATCAATGCCTTCTTGTTGATTGTATCCGTGTGCAACAAGTCGAGCTTTGTTACAAACCACTACTCCACTATCATCCAGTTTGTTCCTGAATACCCAACGCGTACCAGTAATGCTTCTATCACCTGGCCGAGGCACTACACGCCATACCTGGTTGCGCTTGAACTCTTCTAACTCTTCTTGCATAGCAATAATCCAGTCTGGATCTTGTAGCGCGACTTGTATGTTCTTTGGTTCCTCTAAAGCCACAAATGCACTACAAGCAAGCAAGTTAAGTACGTTAGACCGAGTTTGGGTACCTTTTTCAAACTGAGATATGATCGCCGAAACTGGATGGGAATTCATTTGTTGGTAATCTCGCACTGTGACCTTAGTATTATCTGGTAGCTTCATCGTTGTAGTCTTGGACAAGCTTTTATTTCCACTAGATTGGTCACTTGGTCCCGCTTGAGGACTTTCAGGTTGCGCTTGTCCACTGCTAGATCCCGCTTGAGAGCTAGAAGGTCCAGCTGAAGTAACTGAGGTTGTTACCTGACCTGAGCGAGATGATGAAGGTGTAGCTTGATTATTGTTTAATGGTCCACTTCCTTGATCTATATTCTGAGTGTTGTCCTCTGGAATAGCTCTGTCACTTGGATTTCTTACTTCTGGAGCCGAAGGTCGAGAAGCGCAACCACCACAATCGTCATCGTCACTTTCTATGCCTGTAGAAGTCGTAGAAGGTGGAGCTTGAGGAATGTGTGGAGAAGCTGGAGGTAGATCAGGGCTAACAAATGGATCGTCATTCATTTCTTCTATGCTATCAAGTTGTCCTTCATCAAATTTCACATGAATACTATCTTCTTCCCTCTGAGTCCTCAGGTTGAGCACTCTATACCCCTTGTCAGCAAAAGCATAACCTAGAAAGATAGCATCATCGTTCCTAGCATCAAATTTACCCAAGAGATCCTTCCCATTGTTATTGACATAGCACTTGCAACCAAACACTCGTAAGTGAGAGATATTTGGTGTACATCCTTTGAGAAACTCATATGGGGTTTTCTCTAGGATAGACCTTAACAAGGCTCGGTTAGTAATATAAAATGCCGTGCTCACAGCTTGTGCCCAATAGTATGAAGCGACACCACTAGAGAGTAGCATTGTACGTGCCATCTCTTGTAGAGTCCTATTCTTGCGCTCAACAACTCCATTTTGCTCAGGGGTTCTAGTAATAGAGAAATTATGATCTCTACCCCTTTCATCACAAAATGCAAAGAACTCTCCATTCTTGAATTCAGTTCCATTATTAGAACGAATTGCACAAATGGGGAGCCCCAAACTCTTTTCTAAGAAAAGCGCATGAGTATGAAACTTTTCAACGGTTTCGCTCTTGTCTTTTAAGAAGAGAGTCCAGGTGTAGCGAGAATAGTCATCAACTATAACAAAAATGTAGCGATTACCTCCCTTACTCTGAGTACGTAGTGGCCCACATAAGTCCATGCGGAGAAGCTCTAGAGGAGCCTTGGTCTGCACTACCTTAATAGAAGGAAAGGAGCTTCTTATCGCTTTGGCCTTGAATCAATCTGAGCATGAAGTCATGGATTCCACTTTGATGTGAGGAAGACCACGAACCAGATCTTTGGACTGAAGCTTGTTGAGTAGATGTAGACTAGCGTGTCCCATTCTCTTGTTCCAAAGACTGTTCGTCTCTTCGAATGTAGCGAGACACAAGTTGCACTTAGGGGAGTAGGAGTGGTCGAACAGGTATGTGTTGTCGATGTGCTTACACTTTAGAAGTATCTCTTGATCAGGGTTGACCATTGCACATTCACTTGTGCTGAACCATACCTTGTTTCCCCCTTGATCGCACAACTGGGCTAAACTGAGTAGATTGAACCGGAGGCTCTCTACTAAATTCACATCTTTGATTTGTATTGACTTGTTTAGATGTGCGCTGCCTCGAGCTTTGATTCTTCCCTGCATCTTGTCGCCGAAGGAGACGCTGCCTCCCTCCTTCTCTTGAAATGAGAGTAGTAATGTTGGATCGCCCATCATGTGACACGAACATCCGCTGTCGATATACCACCTACTCTGCATTCCAACCTGCAAACAAAGAAATCAAGCTTTGATCTCCCAACGAAGCTTGCGCTTCAAGGGAACATTAGACATGGTATTACTGAACTAGTCTTTTGGACTGGCTTATAATAGCTAGGATCATTTAAATCTGGCACTAAATGAGGTCTCGTTTCATGAAGCGCACCTCTGCGTGCTGAAGCATAATCGTTCTCGACAAGTGAATGTCAACGACATGTACGCTTGCCCTTAGGTTTAGACATTGGCTTATAGGGCTTGTTTTTGAGGACTTTTAGTTCCTCACACTCACGCCTATCTTGTCCATTTTTACCACTAAAAGTGCAGTAATGGTTACCTCTCACGTAACCATACTTTCCTTTCCCTGGTCTAAATGGTGCTTTCTTCTCAAGTTTCATAGGCTAAGCAAGGGTTCGCGCTTGTTTCACATATAGGGTGGTGCGCTTTTTCCCCATGAAACCATTCTTTGGTTTCGGATGGTTGTTCCTCAAAACATTGAATCTGCTTTTTAAATGAGAGTTTTCACTTTTGTAGGCAGTCAAGTCTTGTTCAAGTGACTTATGTTTATGAGAATAGTCACCTGTTTGAGGAAAGCTGGTATTAGAAGAAGACTCCTGGGGGTCATAGCCCAGTCCAGGTCTAGCTTTGACAAAGACTGTTGAGAAACAGACCTTGCCTCTACTAGCTTAGTCAGGTCGTCATGCTTGGAGAAAATCTTATCAAGCTTTACGTCCTTAGTTGAGTCAGAGTTCCTTTCTAACCTGTTTCCATGACAATGCTCACAAGATTTAGAAAGAAGTTTAGGCCTATCATGCAAATGCTTGGAAAGCTCAGTAGCTAGAGACTTGTGTTCAACCATCAATTCTCTTAAAAGGCAAACAAGGTTGCGCTTAGGCAAAATGTCAAAGTTTAGATTCGCTACCTCTATTCAGAACCAGAGTCTGAATCGGATCCATCACCAGCCATCAAGCACACGTCTGCTTGCGCTCCATCTTCAGAATCATCGTCTGCTTCTCCCCAAAGCGTGAGAAACGCTGTTTTGGGGGCTGCTTGTTGGAGCTCGAGCTTGGATTCACCTTGGCATGAGGACGCGCCTTGGATAGATGTCCCTTCTCATTGTAATTGAAGCATGTAATGTCCCGGACATCGCGTTGCTTGGCTGTTGGATCACGCTTGAAGCCACCTTGTTTTTTAAAGAATTTATTCACTACCTTTGTTATCATGGCGACATCTCTATCATCATCATCGTCTCCTTCGTCAACATTCTCTAATTTCTGGAGAACGCGAGAGAGCTTGAGCGCCATGCCCTTGGTTTCTCATTCTGAGTGTCTCTCTTTATTATTCTTGATCTCTTGTACCTTGAATTTCCCTGAAAGCACAGAGATAGGCAATTCTCGGGTCGCTTTGGATTGGAGAAGAATCTGCTTGAGAGAAGCATACTTGGAATTCACCCCATGAGTGAATGCCATTGAGTACTCCCACGCTTTCTTTTCCATTCCAGCGGATAGCATTTTGTCATGTAGAATTTGACATCAAGAATGGTAGTCAGAGACAAGCTCGTTTTCACCCATTTTAATGGAGCAAAGTTCACGGTTCAACTTAAATAGTCGGTTGTCTTTCATGTCCTCACTACCTGAATGTATGTTGATGATGGTTGTCCACATCTCTTTAGCAGTGGGAAGAGACATTACCTTATCAATGTCTTTCTTGGAAAGCACATTGAGGATGAGCTGACGCGCTTTGGCGTTTTTCTCCATTAGTTGGTACTCCTTGGCTTCCCATTTGGAGTAATCTTTCTCAACAATCGTCTCATCGCCCCTTTTGATGATCTTCCAGCATTGATAGTCCGTTTGCTGGATATAGTTCTTTGTCATCATTAGCCACCATTCTAATTCTCCTTCAACGAGTACGTGGGGCTTTGCGAGAGAGATTCCAAGGTTGAAGTTCGACATGTTCTTACTCTTCAAAATCCTTATGATCTGCAAAAGGATTAGTGCAAATAGGCTAACCTGAGCTCTGATACCAATTCTAGGTTCGTGTTTATGCAGCCACTATTGTTTAATGTCTATAAAGTTCATTATGCTTTAGATGCGCTTCTCAAGTATATAATTGCTCTTCTGTACTTGGAGATGCGCTTGACCTGTGTAGAACACTTAGTAATCGATTTACTAAAGTCCTTAGACGCGGAAGAGGTCAAAACAACAATAAAGGCGCGCTTTAAGTGTTTAAAGAGCACTAAGATTTGCACACAAAGAGTTTCCAAATGGTGAGAACCCTAAGTCACTAATTGACTCGGGATAAAACTAACCACTACTTTGTATTGATAGAAGAAGGTTACAACTCCAGCTTCAAATCTCGAAGCTCACTCGTAAGCTCTCTTCTTACAATACTCACAATTCAGCTCTAGAACAATGGCACTTCACTCTTGATTACAAATGAGTCAACACTTAAGCTCTTTTAGCTTCTTTCTGAATTCCTCACTTTGTAACACCTAGAATGAATGCTACAGTCCACTATTTATACACAAAACTTAAGATACAACTCTCACTTAATTTCGTGTAACAAACTTGGACTTAGCAAGCTTCCACCTCATCAATCCGTGCGCCTTGATCAAATTGCTAGAGATAATCAACAACTTAGATTAATTTTGTTTTGTTCTTCAACTTGTTGATCCACGCCACGTCCGCAATCCGTGCCCACCACGCTAACTAACTCCTCTACACTGGTGATCCCTGGATTTGCGTCTCAAATCCATTCAAGTTCTTCTCGCACCCCTTGTGCACACAACTTGAATTCTCCCGCTCACAGCCTTCCCTTGCATTTCGGCAGTTCTCTTCTGCGACGGCGTGCACCCTGTGCTACAGTGGAACCTCGTGATCAACATTTCTTCAACTTCATTCAAGCGCGTCTTCCATGCCTTAGAAGCTCGATCACTCTCACTTCTTGACTTGAATGGAATTATTTGAACACCTTTTGCGAAACTCGGTTTCTTCGCTTGGTGTAAAGCGCGATTGAGGCCAGTCGAAGCACATCTCTAAGTGTCTTAAGCGCATCTCAACAGATATTACAATAACCTGGGAAGCTTAAAAACACTAAGAGATTGAACATATTAGTTTGTTATCATCAAAACAAAGAAAAATACATTGAGCTTTAATATGACTACCAAAGCTCAACTAATGTATTGAATTATTATTATGATTTGTATTTATCCTTTCACATTCTTTATTCATACCTATTGTAGTCCTTTCATACTCTTCGTTCACACTTATCCTAACCATATTTATATCATAATATAACAAGGCAATCTTTAAGGAGGACATTCTACTCTCTCTCAATCTCCTACATGATTTCAACCTAAAATACGATATCTCCTCTTCTCCTTAGCCTCACACAGCCGCCCACCATGCCTAACAGAGACAACAATGTCGTTGGCCCCACCACTGGAAACTCTACTCTCTTTCCTGGTGATATACGGTCTTCCTCCTTAGAACCACTTCTTTGCTCCACCACTGGCTCACCATTAGCAACACTACAATTAAAATTACGAGAGCTGCCATCGGGGCCGTGGAAAAGGGCGTAGCTATGGACGACTGAATCTACATCTATAATTGATTCACCTTATTAATAGTTATAATCAATGGTAACCGTGACACACAAACACCGGTCCAACATGGGACCAAACTTGACTCGTTCACGCCTTCTATGTCATGTCTTTGCAAATTCCGCTCCATTTGATCCGACTCGGTATATTGATTCTAGGGCATCCTCGCACATGACTTCCGGGTCAGGTAGTATCTCTCCTACTTTTAATTTAGGTATTAACTCGTCTTCTAAAATTGTTATGGAGAGTGGCTAAGCATTACCCATATCTGTCATTGGAAATTTATTGTCACCAGTAACCCTCATTAAATCTCAAGAATGTTCTTATCACTGCCTCTTTGATTAAAAATCTCATTTCTGTATTCAAATTCATAACGAATAATGATTGTTCTATTGAATTTGACCATTTTGGGTTTTTGGTAAAAGATCTCACCAGCAAAAAAACGATATCCGTTGGTGCAATAGTGGAGGATATCTCTATCCCTTCGTCTCGTCTCTTCTGACATGTTCACCTACCAAGAATAAACCGACCTCTCACACCGCCTTCGTCTCGTCTCTTATGGCATCGAATATTGGATCATTCTGGAAGTCATGTCCTCAATTCTCTTCCTCTTAAACACACTTTTTCTTTGAAAAATGGTGTTAAATCATTATGTCATGCTTTTTAACTTGGAAAACACTCAAAATTACTCTTCATTTCATCCACTACTATTAGTTTTAAACCATTTGATGTTTTTTATTGTGATCTTTGGACATCGCCAGTTTCCAGTGTCACAGGATTTAAATATTATCTTGTAATCATTTTTAATTTTCACAATTTCTTTGCCTACGTCACCACTCAATTAAATCTCAATGTAAACACTTTACAATTTGATCTTGGTAGAGAATTTCATAACACCAAGCTTCATAATTTCATCATAAAACATGATGTTCTTTTTCGTTTCTCATGTTCACACACCTCTCAACAAAATAGAAAGGCTGAAAGGATATTCCACACTCTCACTAGTACCATTTGCACCCTACTTTTCCATGCCCAGTTACACCCCTTTTTAGGTCAAAGCCTTAAACACATCCACAAATCTCCTTAACCTTATACCCACAAAGGCACAACACATGAAAACTCTGCACGAGTCACCATATGGCACGCACAGTCCTATTCACATCAAGGAATCTTGGCATGCCTTTCATACCAAACCTTACCGCCACTACCCACAAACTTGAACCGCACACCCATCCTTGCATTTTCCTTGGCTATGCACCGTCATACAACGGTTACCGGTGTCTTGATCTGAAAAGTAGAAAGGTAATAGTGTCTAGACACGTTATTTTTCATTAATTTAACTTTCCGTACAAATCTTTTGATAATACACACTCATTCAATTTGATTGATGTTTTGCCAGAGAATATTCCACCAATTACCATAAATCATAACTGTACGGTTGCATTATCTTCCACACCTACAAAATGTCGAAATTACAACCCAAATTGTATTAAATCAACAATTAAGCGGGGCCAACCACTATCCACATATATCTTTCCAAATTCAAAGTCCACAAATCTCTCTAAATCAATTCCGGAATCCCACGAATTCCGCCCAAATCAGTGTGGCCACACCCCAATTTGATTTAAATCAATCATCCCACATTATCGAAAATTCAAAATCTATACAACACGTAAATTCAAAAGTTTTGACATCCACACATGCAACATCCAACCCGACCACACCACCAACTCAGCATACACTCAATTCCCAGATAATGACCACCCGAACAAAAGACGACAGTCTGAATATAAAACATGCACCACTACCCAAAACCCACAAAACCGTAACTAAATGGCTACATTGGTGTAGTTCTATGACAGAAGAGTATGATGCCTCAATTAAAATTAGGACTTGTGATATTGTCCCTCGGCCTATGAATGCTAACATGGTTTCATGAAAGTGGTTGTTCATGCACAAGTTTAGGGCTGACAGAAAGCTAACACGTTACAAATCCTGTTGGGTAGCGTGTGGTTCTCTCAGCAATAAGGTGTTGATTTTGATTATACCTTTTCACTAGTTGTCAAACCGACAACAATCCAGACATTCTTAGAATTTCCGTCCATCAAAAATGGGCAATTAATCAACTGGATGTCAACAACCGCCTAGTTTGGTATCAACGATTCACTACCTTTGTTCGACGCCTAGGTTTGATGGGCAAAAAATCCAACCCGTCAATGTTCATCTTGTGTAGTGGGAACTTGACAGATTACCTTCTTGTCTATGTAGATGAAATACTTCTTACAACATGCCGGAGAAGAGCATTGACGGGTGACCACAACCCGCTCTTCTCCGGCATGTGATCGACCGTCTCAGTGGTGAATTTTCTATGTTTGATCTCACTTCTGTTCACTATTTTTGGGGGATTGTGGTCACCCAATAGATTTGTGGGCTTCACCTAAGCCAAGCTCAGTATTTCAATACTTTCTTGCACGTGCCGGAATGACCTATTACAACGCTAGCAGCAACAAACACAACATTGATGATGGAACTCCTGTAAGTGTTCCTTTCATTTACCGTTACCTTGTCGGCGTACTTCAATACCTCACTCTAACCCGCCTGAATATTGTGTATGCCGTTGACGGGGGCTAAGGTCGTTGTCCCTATAAAAGATACCCAACTAAAGAATCCACTAGTAAAGTGGTAAGTAGGCGTCGAATCCCAAGAGAGCCAGAACGATAATTTATATCCTATTATGATACCAAGTAGTAACAATTGGGGTTTTTTGTGTGTGATCTTAATAACTAAGCAATTAATAAAGTATGAAAGCAATATAATGGTTGGGTTGTAAACAATTATGGGTAAAAAGCTCACTCCTCTAGCATCAGCGCATCATTTGGAATGTTGGTAATCGAATTCTAATTACTTATATTCTGAATTGGTTAATCCGGTTGTCCTACTCTTTGTTCATAAATAGAAACTAGTCCAAATTGTTCTAGAAACCCTTATTATGCAATAAACAAGGAAATCCCAAGATTCAAAAGCACAACAACATGGAGATCAAAGATAAGTAGGCCTATGCAGTACCATTGGAAAATCACCGATACCCGACATAGGTTTATAATCGCTACACAATAAGCACTCGAAAATAGTCTATTCAAATCATGCTCGCTACCTAAAGACAAGACTTTTCAAATCGAATTATATAGCCTAGCAATATGATGGATAATAATCAACCTAGTTTGCAACCTAGATAAAATCAAGATCCATCAATGATACCAATAAAGCACAAGAGATTATAAAACAATTCTGAAATTAAACTTAGAACATAAGCGTTAGAGTTCTCACAACAAACCTAGAAAAATGGATTCAGCCTAAAGAGTGAACTATGATGAACTTAGCTTGACATAGCGATAGAAAGCAATGAATATATATGAATGATTATGGGAAAACAAACCAGGGGAGATGAGTGAAGGTGGAACAAAGGTGGAAGCTTTCTCTGGCTGCTGCTGAATTCTACGTAAATGGAAGAATGAATGAATGATTAATGAATGATTCTAACCTAATTTTCTAAGCCTTATATAGTCTCTAATAAAAGGGAATTAAAATAAATGAAAATAAATCAAAAGATGTGGAAATAACAAATAAAATCTCGAAATAAAATCTTCAATTCTGGGCCATTCCATTCCGCGTCACGATCGTGACACAGGGGTCACGATCATGATCTTGCTCCAGTTCTCCGTCCTGCGTTGTTCATGATCATGACAGAGCCTCTCGGTCGTGACACCTCAACTCAGGCTAAGTCACGGTCATGACATCTCTGTCTCGATCGTGAGGTCTTGTCTTGAGGCTGATTCTCGGTCGTGATGCTCCATCTCGGTCGTGACTTCTTCTCCTGAGACGGAATTCTATCTTCTACGAGCGTCGAGGCATCTCGGCTTTGCCTTTCGGCTTCTCCTGGGGTGTAGGCGTGGCATACATCCTCTAGCTCCATCTCGAATGCACTAAAAACCGCTTAGGAGCATCCCGCTAATCCATAAATGAAGTCCAAACCGGATTCCGGGCATACCACTCGTTAAGCATCTAAACACCACTAAACCTAATCTAATAGTCGCTGGTTAACACCATATAAGAGGCTCTGATCAAACTTCCCCACACTTAAACCTTGCTCATCCTCGAGTAAGCAAAATAAAACTCAGTCCTCCTATAAGCACAAAGGTCTGTAGTAAGCGTAGGGGCAGTCTGCTAGCGACTATACTTCGAACTCCAAGTGTAAACGAGCACTAACCTAACTCCTATCTATCTCCTTATCTCTCCGAGATGACCTACCCAAATCCCTCCTTATGTCTCCACTTCATATGTCACCACTCCATAAATAATAATCAAATCGAACCAAGTGATGCCCAGTAGAGCACAAGTGGTCTCCTAATCTCCTCTAAGGGTAAGGGTACATATATAATGATAATGAAGATAAAAATCGAGTCTCCATCTCGCTTATACACTTCTTATACCTCCTCTTTAATTAATGTCCTAAACCAATAATTAATTTCATCAAACCATACATCACAACCACCAATCCTAATCAAGAAATCTGCATAGCACAACCACAACAATATGCATCCAACTCCAAGAAATAGAAATCTAATCCTAGAATAATACAACCGCCAATAATATGTAACAAATCTCATGAATTAGTGAAAGGTCACCATGCGAAGTATGGATATCAATAAGCTCAAAAATAGAAGAATAAAAGGATAATTACTAACTTCTTATCCCTCCTTGGTGAATCCTAAATCCGAGACAATCCTTCAACTCCCTTCTTCTGTCTCCGACGCCAATAAATGATGTAATCAATCTAACCAAGTAGTCGAATAATCACAAACAATGTAATCCCGGCGCCCTTTCGGGTTTTCACCAAAATTCTCTAAAGTGGTAGGAACTATTTTTCTCTCTTTCTTTTTCTTTCTTTTTTTTTTCAGGCACCCACCTTTTCTTTTTTATCCATTTATACTTTCCTGGTTCTTTAGTTCTTTTTATTTTTTTTTTGTTTTTGTTGGAGCCCCCCTTTTCGATCCAATCATTTTTTACTCTCCTGGGTTTTTTCTGATTTTTCTTTTCTTTTTCTTTTTAATAATAATAAAGTAACAGTTCAAAGAAATATCCGGTACCAACTCGATAGATAAAAAACCACAAAAACATCAGCAAATAGACTCAAAACCATAAAAACCTCAGCCAAAAGCGCCTAAACAAGTGAACTCCTCTCCCCACACTTGAATCGCGCATTGTCCTCAATACAACAAAAGAGGACACCATGTAAAAAGGGTACATGAATAAGACACGTGGAATGGTGTGGTGTTATCTCGGTCGTGAGGAGCAAGCGGGATAATGGTTGATCGCATCACGACCGTGACACAGTGTCACGATCTTGACACGGGTGGATGAGGTAGGTGATCGTCGTTTTTCCTCCTCCGATGACTTCCGGATGCTGGTTCCGCTATTTTCCTGTAAAAGAAAACAAAAACAAAACAGAATAATGGGAGAAAAGTCAGCAGTACTCTCTCGGGTTGCCTCCCGATCAGCGCCTTAGTTATCGTCGTGGCACGACGTAGTCTAGCTTCTCAATTGACCGTCCCGGGCTCCTCAAGAGTCATCTCTTCAATTACCTCATTAGAGAAACTTTCATCATAAGGTTTTAACCTCTGACCGTTCACTTTGAAAATGTTATGGTTTCCCTTGTCGAAAAGCTCCACCGCCCCATGAGGAAAGACACGGGCTATCACATAGGGCCCTCTCCATCTAGACCGCAGCTTCCCTGGGAAGAGTTGAAGGCGCGAGTTATAGAGTAGGACCTTGTCCCCCACATTGAAAGCCTTACGCAGTATGTTCTTGTCATGCCACGCTTTGGTGTTCTCTTTGTATATCGTCACGTTCTCGTACGCTTCTCAGCATATCTCTTCCATCTCATGCATCTCCAGTTTCCGGTGCTTGCCGGCTTCATTTATCTCCATATTACATTTCTGAACCGCCCACCATGCTTTATGCTCGAGCTTCACTAGCAGATGACATCCCTTTCTGAACACTAGACGGTATGGGGACATCCCGATGGGAGTTTTGTATGCGGTGTGGTAGGCACATAATGCGTCATCGAGGCGGAGACTCTAATCTTTCCTATTCGGAGCAACTGTCTTTTCTAGCACCCCCTTGATTTGCCGATTGGAAACCTCGGCTTGACCATTGCTCTGCGAGTGGTATGCGGTAGAGATTCGCTGAGTTACTCCATATTTCTTTAGTAGAGCGCTGACCGTCTTATTACAGAAGTGGGTACCCTGATCGCTGATAAGGGCCCTGGGAATTCCAAATCTAGCAAAAATGTTCTCCTTAAGGAAACCTGCAACTACTTTCAAATCATCAGTTCTGGTGGCTTTTGCTTCCACCCATTTGGAAACATAGTCCACCGTAAGCAATATATATAGATTCCCAAAAGAGTTAGGAAAAGGTCCCTTAAAGTTTATGCCCCAAACATCAAAGATCTCACAGAAGACCAACGATGTTTGTGGCATTTCATTCCTTCGGGATATTTTCCCTACCCTCTGGAACCTATCACAAGTTTGACAAAAAGCATATGCATCTCGAAAGATGCGTGGCTAAAAGAAACGAGTGTCAAGTACCTTTCTAGCAGTTTTATTAGGCCCGAAGTGCCCCCCACATGCATAAGAGTGACAAAAAGAAAGGACAGATTGTACCTCGTTATCCGGGAGGCATCGTCGGATTACCTTATCCACGCAATGTTTCCACAAGTAAGGATCATCCCACACATAGTATTTCGCCTCACTCTTGATTTTGTCGCGTTGAGCCTTGGTGTAGTTGGGAGGGACCTCCTCGTGAACTAGGTAGTTCACAATGTGTGCGTACCATGGCTTGAGGGAGCGGAGATTGAGCAGTTGAGCTTCGGAGGCATACATAAGTGATTCTGGGGTCAGGTCATGATCTTGATGGTGTGTCACGGTCGTGACATCTGGGTCGGACTTCTCTGAGGGCAATTCTTGACCGTGATAGAGGTCGTGACATGTTGTCTCGACCGAGACTTTGGTCCAGTTTTCACAGCTTTCGTTTGATTCATCTCAGGGGCTTCCATCTCGGTCGTGGGGGAATATCTCGGTCTTGACACATGTAACTTCTGGGCATACGAAATTTCAATTCGGCATAAGGACTCGTCCGGAAAGTCGCCCAGCCTCGGTCTTGCTTCTTCACCACCATCATGAGCAATGCGGCTGAGATGGTCCGCCATGGAGTTCTCAGAACCCTTTTTGTCCCAAATCTCCCCATCGAACTCACCCAACAATAAAATCCACCGGATGAGTCTAGGCTTTGACTCCTTCTTCGTCATGAGGTAACAAATAGATGTGTGATCGGTATGGATGATCGCCTTAACGCCAAGTAAATATTGTCTGCATTTGTCTAGTGCGTAGACTACAACTAGCAACTCTTTTTCGGTGGTGGAGTAGTTCTTCTGGGCGCCGCTCAGGTTCATTGAGGCGTAGTACATAACATGCATTGCTCGCCCAACCTTCTGGCCAAGAACGGCTCCTACGACATAGTCACTAGCGTCGCACATGATCTCGAATGGTAGCGGCCAATCAGACACTTTGATGATAGGAGCAGCAGTGAGGTGTGATTTTAAATGTTGAATGCAAGCTTACACTCGTCGGTGGAAACAAAATCCACCTCCTTCTTCAACAGCTCACATAGTGGTGTCGCGATCTTGGAGAAGTCTTTTATAAACCTGCGATAGAAACCTGCATGGCCTAGAAAAGAACGAACTTCGCGCACATTATTAGATAAGGTAAAGACTGAATTACATCAATCTTCGCCTTATCGACCTCAATCCCCTTAGAGGATACAATATGACCCAACACAATGCCGTGATTGACCATAAAATGACATTTTTCAGAATTCAAGACCAAGTTGGTTTCTACACATCTTTGTAGCACAAGTGTCAATTTATGCAAAAACGCATCAAACAAATCACCATGAACTGTAAAATCATCCATGAATACCTCAATAAAATTCTCAATGTACTCGGAGAAGATGCTCACCATACATCATTGGAATGTACCAGGTGCGTTGCATAGTCCAAACGGCATTCTGTGGTATGCAAAGGTGCCAAAAGAACATGTGAAAGTGGTCTTCTCCTGGTGTTCTGGCGCTATGGCCACCTGGAAGTAACCCAAGTATCCATCGAGAAAACAATAATATGCGCGACCCGCATGACGTTCTAGCATTTGGTCAATAAAAGGGAGAGGGAAGTGATCCTTATGGGTTACGGCGTTCACCTTGCGGTAGTCGATGCAGACACGCCATCCATTATGTGTTCTTTGCGGCACCATTTCACCAGCCTCATTCTCCACTACAATGATCCCTCCTTTCTTCTTAACAACTTGAGTCGGGCTGACCCACTAGCTGTCAGAAATTGGATAGATCATGTCAGCTGACAACAATTTCAGCACCTCTTTCTTCACCATCTCCATCATGGTAGGATTTAATCATCGCTGAGGTTGTCGGCTTGGTTTAGCTCCTTTATCAAGTAAAATCCTATGCATGCAGGTGGAGGGGCTTATCCCTTTGATGTCAGCAATGGACCACCCTAACGTTGTGATGTTGCTCTTCAAGACCTGCACCAGCTTCTCTTCCTGTTCCTTTGCAAGAGTACTTGAGATGATGACTAGAAAAGTGTTTCCTTGGCCGAGGAACGCATACTTTAGGTGTGAAGGTAGATCTTGTAGCTCAATGGTGGGTGCCTGCACAATAGAAGGGAGCGGTTTCTTGCTCGAAAATGTAAGTAACGCGAGCACACCGACCAAAAGGGTACATGGAGCATCAAACATAGCCAAGACCTCATGCACATCAGCGGATAATTTCATATCATGCTCTTTAGAGCTTACAATGCTGTTTTCTACGACAGATTTAAGTGAATCAATCCCACGCACATCAAAAATTTCCTGAACAATACGGTCAATCACATCAATAGAGAAAACAGAGTTATCATTTGTAGGATGTTTCATAGCATCAAATATGTTAAAGCTAACTATATCTCCGTCAAACTCAAGTGTCAGCGACCCACTTGCTAGATCTATTTTAGTATTAGCTGTCTTCATGAAGGGCCTACCCAAAAGAATAGGCGCACCTTGCTTGTCATGCTCGATATCTAGCACATAAAAGTCAGCTGGAAATATCAAATTATCAATCATTACCAACACATACTCGACTATCCCTTTCGGGTAAACCGTTGACCTGTTAGCCAGCTGAATCACAATCCCTGTTTCAGTCAGGGGTCCTAGCCGTAGCAGCTTATATAATTAATAAGGCATGACATTAATGGAAGCACCCAGATCTAGCATGGCCTTATTAATCCTCTTCTCACCGATAATACAGGGAATACTAACCATACCTGGGTCCGAGCACTTCTTTGCTAACTTCTGCTGGATTGCCGCAGAAACTCTCTCGCTGACCTGCACCTTTTTTTCCCCTTTCAGCTTCTGGTTCCTCTTGATGGTGCAGAGCTCCTTCAAGAACTTAGCATAATGAGGAATTCTTTTAACGAGGTTAAGCAAAGGGATGTTTACCTCACACTTAATAAACGTTTCGAAGAGTTCCTTGTCATTTGCAGGCCTGCGTGTGTCCTTCAAGGCTTCTGGGAATGGTGAAGGTGGTTTCTCGAAGTATAATGGAGGAAAGTTGGGCCTCACATAGTTTTCTTGCCTTAGCTTGAAGTCACCTCTATCCTCATAGACGTTTTTGGCACCTACTAGGGCAGAGTCACGGTCGTGATCACTAGGTTTCGGTCGTGACATTGAAGACTTAGGATTGGCGTGTGCAGAAGGAGGTCGTGACAATTGGTCACGATCGTGATTTGCTAAACTGGGGCTTAATCTCGATCGTGACATAGTGTCACGGTCGTGATCCGCTTCGTTGATTTTTTCGGAAACCAAATCACCGTCATCTCGGTCGTGATCAGTTTGTCTCGCTCGTGATGTTTCCTCTGAGGCCAAATCTTGATCGTGACACCCCTGTCTCGGTCGTGACAGCTGTTCAGACTCCTTTCACAGCATCTCTTCTTCTACCTTTTCTTCGAGTTTTCGTCCACTTCTCAAGTGCACAGCTCTAATGTTCTCTCTCGGATTCCTCTCGGTTTGAGAGGGAAGATTCCTCGAGTCTTGTTGCGTAATGTTAGAGACAGCTTTGGTCAATTGCCCAAATTGTTTCTCGAGACTCTTGATGCTTGATTAGGTTGTTTGGACATGAGTGGTGAAGTGCTTGGTCAGAGATCTGAGGATTTCCTCCATAGATGGCTCTTGGGGTATTGGTTGATATGGAGCGCGGTAGTGGTTGTTTTGGTATTGATTTTGGTAGTAGCCTTGATATTGTCCACCGACCGGATCGTTCCTCATAAAGCCAGGATTATCGTTACCTCGCTGATTATAATTGCTATTTTGGTCGTAGCGAGGCCTAGGAGGTCCGAAACCTCCCACCGCGTGAGCTTCAACAATTATCGGATCCTGGAGTTGCGGGCAAATATCAGTAGGTTGGCTCTCATATGCGCATATGCTGGCTTTTGGTTTCTGATGGCCATCCCCTTTATCAAACTGTTTAGTTCAGCAAATCCGCTCTTCCATTCAGCTTCTCCGGAGCTTACAACACTAGCTCCTCTCTTTGTATAGGTCGTGCCAAAACTCCTAGTCCCTTCAGCTATTTCGTTTATTTGGACTCTGGCTTCAGCAGGAGTCAAATTCAGCACACTACCGTTGCAGGCAGCGTCTACTAACCTTCTCTCATGATCATGTAACCCATTCTAAATGTGGGTCACCAAGTCTTTCTCCTCGAACCCATGGAATGGGCAGCTAGCGCATAATCTCGCGAACCTTTTGACATAGTCGTATAGTGACTCGTCATCATGTTGCTCCACCATAGCAATCGCTCTTTTCAAAGCAACAACCTTCTTGGAAGGGAAATACTTACTAAGGAAGGCTTTGTGTAGCTTCTTCCAAGTGTCGATAATCCCTGTGGGTAGCAAGTAATACCATTGTCACGCACTACCTTTCAATGTAAGACCAAATGCTCTCATCTTTATCTGCTCGTCGGTGACATTACTCGGCTTACTGCAGCTGCAGATGTCGTGAAACTCACACAGATGCATAATCGGGTCTTCCCCAACCAGGCCATGGAATTTCGGTAGAAGATTGATGAAACCAGTCTTGAGCTCGAACGTGACACCAACATTTAGGGCAGGCAGCGTTACTCCTAGGTGTTGTTGCGTCAGGTCTGCGTCCGTAAATTGTCGCAGCGTTTGATTTCCAGCCATGTTGTCAATCACCAAGTCGTGAATCCCTTGCCTTAAAGTCTGCAAAAACGTCCGCTCTATTTCTGGATTGTAAACAAATAGATCTGGATCAGTAGCGCGAGTGTGGACCATAAGATAGGTCCACACTGAAGTAGTAACACAAAAAGAAATAAACTATAATAGTTGGCTCCCCGACAACGGCGCCAAAATTTGACGGGGGCTAAGGTCGTTGTCCCTATCAAATATACCCAACTAAAGAATCCACTAGTAAAGTGGTAAGTAAGGGTCGAATCCCAAGAGAGCCAGAACGTTAATTTATTTCCTATTATGATACTAAGTAGTAACGATTGTGTTTGATCTTAATAACTAAGCAATGAAGCAAGTATGAAAGAAATATAATGGTTGGGTCATAAACAATTATGGGTAAAAAGCTCACTCCACTAGCATCAGCGCATTATTCAATGTTGGTCATCAAATTCTAATTACTTATATTCTGAATTGGTTAATCCGGTTGTCCTACTCTTTGTTCGTAAATAGCAACTAGTCCAAATAGTCCTAGAAACCCTTATTATGCAATAATCAAGGAAATCCCAAGATTCAAAAGCACAACAACATGAAGATCAAAGATAAGTAGGCCTATGCAATACCATTCGGAAATCACCGATACTCGACACAAGTTTATAATCTCTACACAATAAGCACTCGCAAATAGTCTGTGCAAATCATGATCGCTACCTAAAGACAAGACTTTTTAAATCGAATTATCTAGCCTAGGAATATGATGGATAATAATCAACCTAGTTTGCAGCCTAGATAAAATTAAGATCAATCAGTGATACCAATAAAGCACAAGAGATTATAAAACAATCCTGAAATTAAACTTAGAACATAAGCGTCAGAATTCTCACAACAAACCTAGACCAATGGCTTCAGCCTAAAGAGTGAACTATGATCAACTTAGCCAGACATAGCCATAGAAAGCAATAAATACATATGAATGATTATGGGAAAACAAACCAGGGGAGATGAGTGAAGGTGGAACAAAGGTGTAAGCTTTCTCTGGCTTCTGCTGAATTCTACGTAAATGAAAGAATGAATGAATGATTCTAACCTAATTTTCTAAGTCTTATATAGTCTCTAATAAAAGGGAATTAAAATAAATGAAAATAAATCAAAAGATGTGGAAATAACTAATAAAATCTCGGAATAAAATCTTCAATTCTGGGCTATTCCGTTCAGCATCACGATCGTGAAACAGGAGTCACGATCGTGATCTTGCTCCAGTTCTCCGTCCTGCATTGGTCACGATCGTGACAGAGCCTCTCAGTCGTGACACCTCAACTGCGGCTAAGTCACGGTCGTGACATCTCTGTCTCGATCGTGAGGTCTTCTCCTGAGGCTGATTCGCGGTTGTGATGATCCATCTCGGTCGTGACTTCTTCTCCTTAGATGGACTTCTATCTTCTACAAGCGTTGAGGCAGCTTGGGTGGGGTCGGGTTCCACCTACTGATTTTTGGGTCAATCAGGTGTCAGGTCGATTGTGTTAAGTATCTTTTCGGGTCAAACCTAGTTGGGTTGGGTTCAGGTCGACCCAACTGGTCGGATTGACATTTTTCAGGTCTACGTACAACTAATATGCCCAAGCCATTAATAAACTCTACCAAAGTCTATCATTAATGGACCTACTTGATTTTAAGTCATATAGAACACATGCACAATCCCTTATGGGCTTATACATATATGGACATAAGCCATGGAATTTGATATTAGTATCAAGACTAATTCGACCGTGGATCCTACGGGTTTATCGAGCAACCATAAAGAAACGGGTATTTTTGCTTGCACCTTTTTCTCTAAGTGTCAGCTGGGTCAAGGCCAATTATTGTTGTCTTACACTTGCAGAGGCACGTTAGAATACCCAACTCAGATATGAATTTTCCGACATCAAAATCTAACGTAAACTCATAAATTAGTCCTATTATAAATTGCTTCTTAATTACGAATACGATCTCGTTATGTTAAGAATAATTTAGTCAGTTATTCATTTAGTTGTTAGCTTTGAATTAGTCTTTGAGATTATTCTACCAACTTTTTATTTACTGGATTATGAAAAAAAATTAAATATGTTGTATTATTTTTCAAGACACTTATTATCTATAAATAGATATCTTCTACTAATATATAAATCATCTTCTTTTCTAATTTCCCTATACCTAATCCGTACATGGATACGAGATTATTGATTTGTCATTATAAAATTGTCATTTATCACACAACAATTTTTTCTAACTGTCGTACCTCGCCTCGTCACGAGTAGGCATAAGGTGCCTCGTCACGAGCCACAACCATTCACCTCTTCATGATTGGGAAGGTATACGCCTCGTCACGAGCCTCCGCTGGAGAGCTCGTTTGTGAGTTTTGGCCTATAAAAGTCAAAACCCGCTTGAAACCTCATTCTTACCTTATTCCGCCTCCAAAATGTTCTCAACTGAAACACTCAGTACTTCAGTGGCTCCCAAGCTTCTCCACACCTGCCGGTTGCTCGATTTTTGACGTTTTAAAAAGGATTGTTAGTAACTACTCTTCTATCATTAGTTGATGTTATTTCTTGAATCTTTAGGTTTATAACTTTATTCACTTCATTGTTACAAGATTTGATTGTTGTTGTTGTTATTTAGACTAAATGTTCTGAGATCTTTGCATTTTAATGGAAAAATAATGATATTTTGTATGATTATGTGTTTAATTTTTTATATAGTATTTATGAGTTTGAAAACGGAGATTGGATTTGTAAGTTGAAATTATGCTTTTAGGATAAATTGACTAGAATTTGAAGGATGAATCTTTTTTTGCCAAAAACTGTTTGTTTGGCAACAAAATTGAACCTATATTGCTAACTTTGTGGAGCCAGCTAGAGGAAATCCATTTTTGGCTTGTTGTGAGTCTCATGACGAGGTGGTGTGATGGAGCTTGTGATGAGGCCTATGTTGCTTGCTCGTGACGAGGTGATTGGCTATTAATTTTTGCTATACATGGAAAAATACTTTTCAAATATAAAGACTGTATGAAATATAAATGATTTGGATATTAGTTAGAAGGTGTTGTTCACGTTGAATCGGATGTTGTTTGTTTAGGAATAAAACTATAAATTATTATGAACTGTAAATGTAAAAAATACAAAATTTTTGTATTTATGTGTTTAATATGATGGTTAGTGTTTATGAATTTAAAAAATGTTGATTGGTGAATTGGAATTTGAAATTATATTTTTCGGATGAATTGAGTGGAATTTGGAGGATTAATTTATTTGTTTTTGCAAAAAACTTAACCACGATGCCAACTGTGGGGAGCTAGCTAGAGGAAAGCCATTTTTTGCTATTTGTGAGCCTCGTGACAAGGTTGGCTACGAAAACTCGTGAGGAGATAGGACGAGGAAGCTCGTCACATGGTTGTATATGGGAAACAGTTTACTTTTATGAAAAATTCATGAAATATAAATGATTTGAGTACTAGGTAGAAGTCATTGTTCCCATTGAAATGGATATTTTTATTGTTTTAAAATACAAATACAAATTATTATGATTTTTTAAATGTAAAAAAACAAAATTTTGATGTTGTTTAAGTATTTATGAGTTTGAAAAATAAAGATTGTTAAATTGGAAGTTGAAATTTGATTATTTTATTAATATTATTCAAATATTTTAATATACAATATATTCGTGTTCAGAAAATCGATTGAAGAAAATGGAAAAGAAGATGGGGACAATGGGGTTGAGATCTGCACAACATCACAAACATGATGTCGTTGGAGACACTAATGAAGAGGGGGGCCGATCCCAATGCAGCATCTGTTAGGACTCCATCAAGGCATTATATGTCCTTTGATAGAAGATCATGTTACTCGGCATACCCTCATTACATGATGGATTTAGCATCGAGGCATTCCTTATCGGCATCAATTACCGAAGAATACATGTGAGAGGTGTCGTCTTCCCATCACATGTTATTGGATTACAATGCTCAATAATAGTTCGAAGATGGGGTGCTTGTGAGAGGATCTCAACAACATCAGGGCGACTACTCCTCTTACACCCAGAACCCACATAATGAAGAGGCGAATGAAGCGCCTATGGAGGGACCGCCTTAACATCAAGTATTTTACTAAACTCAAATATTAATTTTGATAAGTTAATTTTCATAATTCATGCTTTGATTGATTTAACCTGGTAACTGTTTTCTAGGGCTGATGGAGGGGTGAAAGACCATGGACAATCCCACCGGATGAAGAGGATGTCGAAAGAAGCAGCAGATGGACAATCCACGTTTAAACGGAGGAGAGTCAAAAGGTCAACAACATTGACCCTTATATGATTGGTTGGGGCCTAGAACTCCCTACATTGATATGGAGCTTTCCTGACCACTAGGCCTATTACATAAATAAAGGTATTGTATGTTTTATCCTCTCTAAAATACATTTTATTTAGTATTAATATTTAGTATAATTTTCAAGGTCTAACTTAGTATTCATATAATTTTGCAGGGTCAGCTTCCAGTTCAAGCACACGTGTTTTCGCACGTGGAACCCATGTCCGGCTCGCCAGGCATTCAAGCATCTATCTCTGCCGGATTTATCCATATCCTGTCTCTTATGTATGATAACGTGGACAAGCAGTTGGTACCACATTCATTAAGAGGTGGCAGCCAGAGATGAACTCATTTCACCTCCATTTTGGTGACATGACGATCACGTTGTACGATGTCCATATTCAGATGATTCTCCCCATCTATGGAATGACCATGGAGATCACGACGGATCACCTCTTTAAGGGGAATACGGTGGATCTTGCACAAAAGTTGTGAGAGGTGAAGATTTTCCAGGGCGCCTATGTACAGAATTCTGCTATCTCCCGCAAAAAGCTGAAGGTGAGGTGTGAAATTCAAGAAGTGCGACAATCCATCCCTGGAGTAATAGCATCAGGGTATCTACTTCATCTTTTGGATTGTACACTATTGTCGGGCAAATCAAACGACAAGATACCTCTTCCCAACATTGACTTTGTCCGTGAATTGGAGGATGTCGGAAACTTGGCATGGGGAGTTGGTCTGCTAGTTGATGTATATCGGGAATTGGGAAAGTCATCACGGGCTGAGTGCAAGCAGATATCGACGTGCTATACGCTGATCCTGGGAAGTGTTTGTTTCTTAAATAAAGAGTTCTCATTTGTCATTAATATAAATATGTTGAAAATTCTTAAACAGACTATGCAGAGTTGGATGTACACATACTTCCCGTCGTTGCACCCCGAGCGAAGTCGATGGGAAGGTGGCATGGCTTTTCCAATGATGTGGGCCCCAAGTGTGAACTCCGGACATGGGAGAAACTACATGGATGAGCTTGATGAAATGATCGAGTTTCAGGTTTGCGTTATTTAAAAAACAAAGATATGATATTAAATTTGGAATACAAATAATCGATACATGTATTCCTTGATAGGTTGACTGGAAACCATACGGTGACTTGGACTTTACCATGGAGAACCTCGCACCTTCATTCTTTCAGGGTTTGTTGGGGTATGGTCATGATGCGATTGAATCCTACATGCCTGATCGAGTAGCAAGGCAGTTTGGGCAAGTGCAAAGGGTTCCCTCCCAAGTCATTGCACCCACCAGGGCCTTTTGATATAGAAATAACCTAAGGTACATAGTCAAGTACACCAACTCGGAATGGGTTTGGAATGCACAAAAATTCCACCAGATTAACGTGGAAGACTTAGGACTAGTCGCTGACCTGGGACCCACCCACATATTCTCCCTCCCACTGTCAAAGCTCTTGGACAAGTAAGCATATTTGAGATTGTTTTATAAAATGAAAAATCATCATCAAGTATAAGTTATTGACATATTATCTTGTTCAATCTTTTTTCAGTGTATACATCTTGTTCAATCTTTTTTCAGTGTATACATCGTGTAAAGGGCTACCTTTATCCTTTTTACAAAGAAGTAGGGTACTACTCTCCACATGACATGTGGAGGGCCATCCGTATGAGTGTCAATGACATGTGGCCCTTTGACTACCCTTGATTGTGTAACACTTGTTTGGTACTTTTTTTAAGTCATAATTGTTTTGTGGATGTTATCAATGTTATTGTGGATGTTATTCGTTGTTGAATTTTTTAAGTCAGAATTGTTTTATAGATGTTATTCATTGTTGAATGTTTTTAAATTTCTTCGATGACTATGTTTTTGTTAATTTAAAAACTGAAAAGAGTTATTTAACTTGTTAAACACCAAGACAAAATTATAAAAATAACATGATATCTAGAATCACACCATACATACTAAGAGTTTGGCTAACTAGCCACCCAAATCAATAGGAGTACAATGTTGTTTTCTACCCTCTCACCCTTGAATCCGTGTCAACTCAACTCCCAAGCCAAGAAGTGGTCAAGTAAAGGTCCAACCAGGTCATTGGCCGAAGGCTCGTGGTGAAACCCCAAAATAAATTCAGTGGAGGGAGTGGCGAGTTAGGATGTATGACAACTTGTTAAAAACACAATGACATCAAAAAATGGATAGGGATAAATTAATATTTGAATATGAAACTATGTTGATTGTAAAAAACTTACAGAAACATAGTGTTGTTAAGGGGTATGCGACCAAGATATAACTGGGATCACATGCCCATGTACATGGTCTGGTGCTGCCCGAATTAGCAAGTGTGTGTTGATGTTGTTATGGCCGACCATAACTAACACTACATTGAATGTAGTAGTGGAAATGATCCCCATGTCTGGAATAGAAAACCACTTGGTCCACGGAGTAGTCGGCCAAGTATAGTCCTTGTTCAATTTATCGATCATACATTGCTGAGTGGTGGATGATAAAAACATCTTGCTTTAGGCCTCCCAATCATTTTCCATCTTCCTAACCATTGCATCTTGGATTTGGAGCCAATCGTCTTCCTCCATCAAGAGGCCAAGAGCTATAGAGCGATATCCAAAGTTTCCATCAGAAACTATGTTACACCATCCTGAATCCATTGTCCCATACACTTTGGACAGATGTTGTGATATCTCTTGTTGACAAGTAGTCTGAGACCTTTGGTGATCGGAGGCTGCCCAAATGCCAACTTCTTTTCAAACTGCCATTTTTCTTCTTTGGGGGCGTTTTCTCCTTGTCCTCTTTGGAATTCTACCAAGCACATGAGAGTCTTTTTTTAGTGCACCAATAGGTCTCCCTTTATGTTTGAAGTTAGCTGGCTCATCAAGTTTCATCTATTCAGGACGTATTGCCTATCTGTCTTCATTTGATCGTCCACTGACAAGTTGTCAAACTATATGGCAGAAAACTCATTCATTAACAACCGATTTCCGCTTTATTTTCTACTCATCTATAACTTCTAGAATATCTCACATGCTCAACGTGTTTCAAAAGCTATGCATTGTCTCTACATGAAGGGACTACTTAAAGTGAACGTATTTTACAAGTGCATGATAGAAAGGGATCTCGTCCCTCATCATGTTGGGCCATCTGCAGTAAGGATCGAGGTTGGATAACTGGTCATTCTTGTATTCATCCATCAGATGGTTGAAGGATGATGCAAAGACTTTGTAGTGCAACAAGTTGAAGATGTCTTCACCGTTAATAACGCTGAACTGTGTCTCTATAGTCTTGTTAAGGGTGCCTTTTATCTCCCGAACTTGGTTCTAAAGTAACATGTGATACTCAAAAAAGACAAATGATATATTTTCGTGTGGTGCACATAAGTATTGCTTCAACACCGCATGAGCCCCTTCCATCTTTTTAAATATAAGGGAATAGTTTAGAGCACATTCATATATTTTTATTATTTAACAAGATCCAAAAAATGAACAAATTGTTAGTTTAAGATTGAGTAGCTTAAACGTTCCGCTGGTTTTGATGATGATATACACATCATTTGATGTCCATTGTGTGTGATAAGATTTCCAGGAATAGCTCGATGAGTTGCGAGAGTAGCTTTGACACAAGCGGACAAGCTAGAGACTAGCTTTGAGCCTAGCGGGGAAAGCGAGTCTCGCAAAGGCATTGTTGATTAAAGGGTGAAGAAAATAAAGACCCAAGTATTGAGTTATGAAGACGGAAGGACTAGCTAAAGAGAAGAGAGTCGCTGCGAGCTAGTGGATCGTGCTTCAAATTCATGGTGAAGTATACAAGTGAATCCAGTACGAGAAGAGTGTCCTACGATGGAATCCTGCACCAGTGTGTAGAAGATTCGGGCGTAGTGAAGGGAAGGCCGAGAAGCTAAGGATAGGAGAATGTGCAATTGCTACCTATGGATAGTGATGAACGGGGATAGCCAAGATGGACAAATTAGAGATGCACTAGTGGTGTGGAGAGGATTGCCAGCATGGACAAAGTTGTTGTTGAAGAGAAGAACAAAGTGCGTGGAATCAAGTGGTGCTTCAGGGACGGAACGATCACATGGATTGCCAGCGTGTCATTATTCATTGCATTGTGTTATAGGTTTTTCTTTACTTGGATGATAAGTTTAGGAATTCTATAAATAGGTGCAATAGGTGATTGTTAGTGCACGAACTCATGAACTATATGGAGAGAGCAACCTACAGAGAAACACAAGAGGTCTAGAAAAACTTTAGAGAGAAAGTGAGTACAGCTGAGTGTTGAGGGTAAACCTCACTTGTTGAGAGGAGAAAGAAAGAAGAGAATTGGTAAGATTAATAGCTAGAGGAAAGGTACTCTTATCCAAGGTCGCTTGAGGTTAGATAGTTCGTCTACACACCTTGAGTGAAGAAAGGATTACTTGTATTGAGCTGAACGCATATTGTATTGAGTGAAAGAGTTACGAGTGTTGTAATTTCTCTTAATTAATATAATCTAATTAATGGTGAGTTTTATCCCGGGCTTGGTAGAAGCCTAGGGTTCTCACCTTTGGAAAAGTCTGTGCATATTGAGCTGAACTTACCATCTAACAATTCTATGTTCAATTATTGTGGATAATCTCCCTATCCGCAACTCATACGGTTTATAGCTTGTTGTGTTTACTTTGGAGATTAGACTAGCTTTCAAGTATTTTCAACTTCCGTATCTTTAAAACAATAAAGTTGGTTGATCGAGCTACTCTTTTATAAGTGTTAGCTGATCCAAGCTACTCTATCTTATCCAACATCGATTCATTCCTATATCAGACTCGCTGGATTCGATCCTTACACACTAGCTTTCTAGCTAATTGTGTATTGAAAATACATAAGTGTGTAAAACCCACACAAATTAAACTCATACATGTTTATAGTATCCTGGCCTAGAGTGAAGCATCATTTGTCCACACAGAGACAAGTTTGTCCTTGTATGGATTAAGCCCACTTCTACGCATGTACCTTTGGTAGATCAAGTCAGTCATGCTTCAACTTCTCAAGATTGTAGTTGTAGTCCCATTCTGAAGTGTTGTAGAACAAAGTCTTATACGCACGTGACAACCTGACAGCTCTAGCCTTATCAATGAACTTTCTAGCAAATAGTTAGATATTCCTCTACACATGAAGCCGCCATAGAAGGAAGTTGGTGTTTGGTAACATACTATAGACCGGATTCATCAACGTCGTCTCCCTATCTGTCACTATACATGTTGGTTGTTTCTTCACCTTCAAGAACATCTTTTGAAGTTGTTCTATATCCCATGCATAGTTATCTATTTGCTCGTGGGCCACGAATGCACCTACAACTTTGTAAATCCTCCACGCTGATGTGAAACCAACAATCTCGAAAAAAGGGCTATCATACTTGTCAAAATTAGGTTAGATTATCCATACGGAACAAGAAAAATAAATATATGATATGGGGGATTATACGTACACGTTAGTTGCATATGTGGAGTCCAACAATATCACGTATGGTAATACCCTAAGAAGTATGATCGCATCCGAGCTTGTGAAAAATACGTATGTAATCTTGTTTATTTCTGGATCGAAAATGTGCTATATGTATTAGTTCTTCTCTTTACACCTTTTGAAGAACTATTGAACAATTGTTCTTCCCTTCATTCCTTCTCTCTTAAACTTTTGATTGGCTTTGTACACTTGTTTGATACTCGTGAAATTGTCTGGGATCGAATAAATCGTAATTACATGCCTTGGCTTAACATGAACATCAACCATTTCTCCCATCAACTTTAAATCTGGTTTAGGGGGACGTCCACCATATGCATTCCCATGAAGGTTATCACAAAGAACATTTGTTGTGGGTACAATGTCGTACAACAATATTCCATTTGTTAACTGGCTCCAAAAACCTGTATCATAAAGGGCAACCACACTTTCTGCCTTTAGTTTTGACCTTTTCACTAGGTGTCTTTCTTGGTGTGTTCTCCTTATGCCTCTGTCAGGCTAACCAAGTAACTGGCTTTCTTCCTTTTGATCCATTTCTAACCTGTAGTTGACAAGAGTGAAGTTGTGTTTCTTAGCTTCTCTCTTTTCCCAGCTGATAGTATCATCTCTGTTTTCAAAAAACGGTATCTATGATGAAAAACTCGTTAAAGTCGACTGATTCAACATGAGGAGGCTTAACATAAAATTTTAATTTGGGTAGCGTCTACAGTGGTGACAACCCCCAAATTTGCGAACCTCGACTCTCATTTTCTTGCATAGCTGGAGATGCATCTTGTGTTTGGGGTACATACGGACCATCTTCTTCATCCTGAAATATGCTAAGATTGAATTTGGAGATTAGAATCTCATTCTGGATCTGGAGTACGATAACATGGTTTATTTGCAAAGGTAGTGTGCTCAGAAGGTGTTTGTTGTTATTGGATTCCATCCCAACACAATGATGATACCGGTATTTGATCTAGGATAGGATATGAGTTGGGAACATAAGCATGTTCATAACATTATTTTTAGTATAATACAAGCCCAACAATGGATATGTATCTTCTTTTAACTATACAGTATAATCACGCGAAAATTAGCAACTATTTGGAATGATAATTAACAACTTCTTAAATTTCATTTTTTAACCAAATTCTTGTTCCAAACTCAATATGGAATAAAACTCCTAAAATTTCAACAATGTAATCTTCTAAATACTTAATCAAACAACATATAATTTTTGAGCTACAACACCAACTATCTTCTTCTACATGATGATTTTCGTTTGAACTACAACATATAATGTTTGAACTACAACATCCACTATCTTCTTGTACATGATGATTTTTATTTGAACTATAACATATAATATTTGGACTATAACCTAAACTATCTTCTTCTAGATGATTATATTCATTTAAACTACAACATATAATATATGAACTACAACCTCAAACAACCTTTTTCTTCACGATGATTTTAATTTGAACTACAAGATATAATGTTTTAACTCATATAATGTTTCAACTATAATTTGTGGGTTTTGACGAGTTAAGGATCGAGATAAAAGCGAGTATAACAAGATATATGCGTGAATGTTGAACTTACTCCATATTCAATGAATAAAAGATATTAAACTAGTATCCAAAGAATAGCTCTCAACAAAGCAAGTAAATATAGAAGTGATTCGCTTGTTGAAAACTTTTATAGAGTAGCTTAAATAGACTAGCTCTTTATAGAAAAGTAGCTCGATTGAATAAGTGTTTAAGATATGCGGAAGTTAAAAACACTTAAAGGCGAGTCTGATTCCCTCTGATAAGCACAACGCGCTACAAAGCGAGTGTGCTATAAGTGTGGAATAAAGAGGGAAATCCACAAGACGAACTTTAGATGATTAAATGAAAAGTTCATCTCAATATGCACAGAGAGACTTGGTAAGGTGAGAAACCTTGGAAATAATACATGCCCGAGATGAAACTCACCAATATATTGATTATAATGTATAAAGGATTACAAGACCTTATAACACTCAACTAACTACAATCGCATTCAGCTCACTACAAGGATTGTTCCTCTCAAGTTGTACAAACGACACTCGCTACCTCAGAGATCACCAACTTGACCCAAACACTCAACCTTACTTACTTCGCAGCTTTCTTGTTGCATCCCTCCAATACACTCAACGTACTAACTCCCAAGCTTTCCTGATCCTGTTGTGTTTGTCCTAGCTAGACGTTCTCTCCCTCGTGAGGTTCCTCAAGCTCGTGCATAAGTAAACAACTATTACAACTATTTATAGAAATCCTAAACTTATTCCCCAAGTTAGAAAACTCTATACAGTATTGTAACAAAGGAGATTGCCACCTTGGCAATCCGTGTGACTACTCCCCCTAGCAGCTCCTCCATAGATTCTCCTTTTTTCTTGAGCAATAAATTTGTAACTAACTCTGCCACGCTTCAATTCGTCCACGCTGGAGATCCACACTCCTCAATCTCCATAGGTAGAAACACATTCGCCATTCTTCAGCTTCACGTCTTTCCCAATGCTAGCCCGAATCCTGTACACGCTGGTGTAGCATAAGCCACCTGAACAGATTCTCTTCATTTCATTTTCTCTAGTGTTGAAGCACTGGATACACTAGCCGGCAGCGACTCCCATCGTCTCTGTGATAGTCCTTTACCTTCAACTCTCTTCACAGCTTCACTTCAGAATATGATTCTTCATTTCAGAGTTGGTTGAGACTGCCTTTGCGATACTCCTGATACTCGCAAGGGTCAAAGCTAGTCTCTAGCTTGTTCACTTGGTCAAAGCGACTCTCTTGGCTTCTTAAGCTATTCTTGTAACACTTAAAAACACAAGATAAATCAAATGTAGTGTTTATCATAATCAAAAAAAAAGAAGCGATTAGTCTGAGTAAGCTCAAACTAACAATTCCCTCCCCCCTTTTGATGATGACAAACACTTAAATAGTGTAAGCACATATATTTCAAAACGTACTCAGTTAAGTTATAAGATATAAAATGAAGCTTAAACTGATACGCGACAGATTGACCAAATCTGCTAAAACTCTTATGAAATCCACTTAGCAAGAAACCTTTATCCCTTAGACCAAGCTGGTCTAACTTCTGTCCAATTTTAAAAACGGAAAGAGTATTCTATCTCAATTCTTCTTCTGCCCAAAACTGTTTTTCTTCCCCCTTTTGGCATCACCGAAAAGGCATATATAATTCATCAAAGGGAACTAAAAATAAGGTACTCAGTCACGCTTAACTCAGATAACAAGCATAATCATGTAGAGAGTATGATAGCGAGACAATAACCATGAAGCACTCAAGTCACTAAAATCAAACTAAGGAATATTGTAAATATGTATACTAAACCTCACGCCTTTGTAGCTAGAACCCTAGCGAGTCTAACACATAGTCACGCAAAAAAAATTCAGAAAGCAAGTAGGAGTATCAACTCAAATCACCTCCTTCTCAGTATTTTAACCATCTTTTACCAATAGACTTGATTTCTGCATAGAGTGGCGTCGCTTGTCTCAGTGCCAAAAGAAAAAGAGTTGCTTAGCACTGGTCTCGAGCTAATATACTGGAAGCGAGACTGGACACGATATTGCTGTAATGTGTAGACTATAGATTTCACCTCATCTGATTAGCACTTGATTTATATAGGTGTATTGGGCTTCGAGGACGTCATTCTTGGGTCACTTTAAATGATTGATGCTTAGTTACTTATACTGGAAGAAGTTAAATCACGCTTGAGATGTGATACATTTGCTTAGCATGAACTTCAAAGTGCAACAATGAGGGGATATAATGCACATATAAGGGGGTCACTCACACTCAAATATAGCATGTAATAAGCATGTGCATATATGGGATACTGGCTTTTTGTCACAATAATGTATACTTCTTGTGTGGAGTTATATCAAGTGAATTAGGAAGCAAACATTAAAGTCAGGCTTAGGGACACTTAGAAGTGGATCATTTCTTAGGCATGTAATATGCAAGAAGACGATCACCACTTTCATGAGAGGTAAAGAAGAGCATGCAATGATACAAAAGATAGTAACATTTTTGCATCAATATAGTCATCAGGCTAGTCATTTCTTGTTTAGATATAGCAAGTTAACAAGAAAAGATCATGAACCGTACCACATCCTAAGTTCCCAAAGATAAAATAAAATGCTTAAACATAGCCAGTAGAAAGGAACTTACATCGAGTGGACGAATCGTCTAATTAATAGGAATTAAGCCCAGCTGAAGCCTTAGATTTAAGAAAGGTACCCGGTTAAGTGCTTTAGTAAAGATGTCATCGATTTGACTCTCTGTCGGTACTTGAGTAAGCTTCACCCTTATAAAAAAGATCTCCAACATAGATAGACAGTTTGTTGGATATAGTTCATCGAGCATAAGTGAAGAGTTGATTGAGACTCATAGAAAATCGCTTTGAACTATCTGAGTCTCGCTCTGGAAGAATATATATAGCTAAACCACTGAGTGAGACTTTCTTTTGGGTAAAGCAACAATGAGTCTCCAAATATGTACACCTCCTATAGAATAAGAATGAAGGAGAAGTGTATTAGATTTTTAATCATACTTTATCTATTCGGTTCAATCCTGAAAGAGATAGATATCTCTTCCTTGTAGTTTGGAATTAGAGTAGTTGTTGTAGCCCTTGCCTGTAGTGATCTTTCGCTCAAACTACATGGATTTTATATAGTGATCTTTCGCTCGAACTATGTATATACAGAATGCAGTGATCTTTCGCTCGAACTGCATCCGCTCATTAAGTACCTACCCTTCATTCCAAACCTGCAAAAATAAGATAGCTTTGGAGACCCAACAAAGATTTGTCTTCGTAGGGTTGTTAGCACTATCAACTCCTGAACTCGAATGTAGAACACTCATCTTCACAGTTTTGGAGTCTTCCTCATAATAGCTTTTATCATTAAGATCAAGCACCTTATTACCTTTATAAAGAGACTTCTGTTGTTCTTTGGCTTGTCCGTGCTTGGATTTGAGGGCCTAGTACATACACGCCGACACTTAGAAGACTCGCTTTGGTCAGGCTTATGTTTAGCAACACTCGCTTGACCAAGCTGACCCTTAGATTTAGTCTCGACAAACATATAGGGCCTTTATTTAACCGGTTTTAAATGCTCACACTCATGCTTTGAGTGACCATTATTTCCACAGAAAGGTCAATAGTGGTTATATCGAATATAACCATATCTTCCTTTACCAGGGCGAAATGGTTCTCGTCGTGTAAGAGGATGAGTGTTAGGAGAAGAACGCGCTTGTTTCATGTACATAGAGTGCGCTTTTTCTCCGTGGTACCATTGTTTGTCCTAAGCTGGTATCTTCTCTAGAACATTCACTTTGGTTTTTAAATGTGAGTTTTCAACACGGCAAGAGTGAAGTTCCTTGTCTAGCTTAATGAATTTATCATGTAGCTCGCTAGATATAGAAGTGCCTGAGTTGGACGAATCATGATTGTTGTACCCTAACCCTAGTCTAGCTTTCACGAAAACTGTCTGGCTAACAGTTTTGGCTCCCACGAACGCAACTAGATTATGTAACATGGTTAAGACTTCATCAATCACGCTCGTAATATTTGAATTACTGCTTTAGACAGAAGCTATGCCATTTCCATTACAAAGCTCATAGAATTTAGTGAGAAGGGCAGGCTTTGTAGACAATTTCTTATTTGAATCTTCTATTTGATTTCTTAAATCACAAAGTTCTTCCTGCAGGGATTCCTCCTTAGCACGAACAACTTCATGATCCAAGGCCAACTCACGTAAGATCTCAACGAGGGTGTTTTTAGGAAGGAGCTCAATGCCTAGATAAATTATCTTAGAGTCTTCAATTTCGGAGTCATCGGAAACGATTAGACAAGTATCTTGACATTTAGTCTCATCTTCCGAGTCTCCCCATAAGACCTTCTCAGGCTTCTCGTTTGTATAATCCTCGGTTGAATGTCCATGACAAATACAATTAAAGCACACCGAGTCCGAGCTTGAGTGAGAGTTTGAAATTGGAGGTAGAACACAATTGGATTGATTTGAATGTGTAGCCGGTTGTCCTTTGGTTTTGAAACTGTCTTGTTCTCTGAATATCTTCCTGAGTAATCTTATAACAAGAGTAATTTCCCTGTTCTCCATGATTCACATAAATATAGATATATATATATGTAGCGAGTATCAATCAATACATATGAGCAACCTGGTCTCTAATACCAATTGTGGGTTCTGACGAGTTAAGAATCGAGATAAAAGCGAGTGTAACAAGATATATGCGTGAATATTACACTTACTCTATATTCAATGAACAAAAGCTGTTAAGTTAGTATCCAAAGAATAGCTCTCAACAAAGAGAGTAAATATAGAAGTGATTCGCTTGTTGAAAACTTTTATACAGTAGCTTAAATCGACTAGCTCTTTATAGAAGAGTAGCTCGATTGACTAGCTTTAGTGTTTAAGATATGCGGAAGTTTAAAACACTTAAAAGCGAGTCTGATTCCCTATAGTAAGCAAAACGCGCTACAAAGCAAGTGTGCTATAAGTGCGGAATAAAGAGGGAGATCCACAATATGAACTTTCGATGATTAAATGAAAAGTTCAGCTTAATATGCACAAATAGACTTGGTAAGGTGAGAACCCTTGGAAATAATACACGCCCGGGATGAAACTCACCAATATATTGATTATAATGAATAGAGGATTACAAGACCTTATAACACTCCACTCACTACAACCGCGTTCAGCTAACTACAAGGATTGTTGCTCTCATGTTATATAGACGACACTCGCTCCCTCAGAGATCACCAGCTTGCCCAAAACACTCAACCTTACTAACTTCCCAGCATTCAGTCTTGTTACATCCCTCCATGACACTCAACGTACTAACTCCCAAGCTTTCCTGATCATGTTGTGTTTGTGCTAGATAGATTTTCTCACCCTCGTGAGGTTCCTCAAGCTCCTGCATAAGTAAACAACTATTACAACTATTTATAGAAATCCTAAACTTATTCCCCAAGTTAGAAAACTCTGTACAATATTGTAATAAAGGAGATTTCCACCTTGGCAATTCGTGTGACTACTCTATGAGGCAGCTCATCCACATATTCTACTTTTTCTTGAGAAACAAACTTGTAAGTAACTCTACCACGCTGACAATCCTCTCTGCACCACTACGCTTCAATTCGTCCACGCTGGCAATCCACGCTCCTCACTTTCCATAGGTAGAAACACATTCGCCTATCATGAGCTTCACGTCTTTCCCATTGCTGGCCTGAATCCTCTACACGCTGGTGTAGCATAAGCCACCTGGACAGATTCTCTTCATTTCATTTTATCTGGTATTGAAGCACTGGATACACTAGCCAGAAGCGACTCCCCTCGTCTCTGTGCTAGTCCTTTCCCTTTGACTCTCTTCACATCTTCACTTCAGAATATGATTGTTCATCTTAGAGTTGGTTGAGACTTACTTTTGTGATACTCCTGATACTCGCAAGGCTCAAAGCTAGTCTCTAGCTTGTTCACTTGGTCAAATCTACTCTCTTGGCTTCTTAAGCTATTCTTGTAACACTTAGAAAACACAAGATAGATCAAATGTAGTGTTTATCATCATCAAAACAGAAGAAGTGATTAGTCTGAGCAAGCTCAAAGTAACATAATATAAAGCATACATGTTATAAAACATAACAAATAACTCGACTTCAAACTAAACTCATTGTTAAAACTTTGAGACACATTTCCTTCATTTTGGTATAATGCATTAGGCTTTAACACCCTCCACATTTTCTTCTTCATGATGATAGTCATTTTCTTAATCATCCACTACATCGTCTACCATTTCTACGGATATTTTCTTGCACTTTGATAGAAAAAACTTCTTCATTGTGTTTGTTAGAGACAGATAGAAAGGAAGAACTTTGAAATGTGAATGAAGACGGTGATTGAAGATGGTGAAAGAAGAGTGTATAAGTAGTTGAAGAAAGAGTGATTATGTAGTTGAAGGAAGAGTGAATAAGTACTCAAAGTATGCACAAGCTGTGTTATATTGCAGCCCCGAGCCTTTTGGACATCAGGAATAAGTATGGGTGAGATTGGACAACCTAATTCTGATTTTACAGAGTAGGAAACAAGTCGTGAAGAGGCAACCCAGTCCACCTCGTCACGCGGTTGTATGTACTTGGATGTGAAGAGGCTAATTTGGGGACTATTGCAACTTTGTGGGCCATACCAAAGAAGTTGCAATGGGCCAAGACAATCAAATTTCATAAATGGGCCGAATTTCACCAACATATAGTGCTTCTAGTAAATAACTTAACAATTGCATGTTACCCCAAATGTATTGTAGTTGTCACAAATATGACATTACCATCATGATACTTCAGTCTTTGCTGCTAAAGACCCGGGAAAATATTCTCTCTCATCATAGAAAGAGAGCCGGAAAGTTTGCATGTGATCCCTATTGGTAGCTCAACCACTCTCACCTTCCAACTTCATCTACAAATAAAGGGGATTATGTATGAGTAAACCCATACCACCACATACTCATATTTCACTCTTAGTAAGTCTGAAATCATCTTCAGAAACCTTTGGATCTACATCACCTTGGAAAACCAGGTTCAACTTTCACTTTCTTTTTTGGATTCATACATAATATTTCTGGTTTTTTTTTATGAATCTCTATATCTATATCACTCATAGTTCTCTATTTGTGATTTATTTATATATCTCTATATATACGGATGAGTAATATTGCAAGGGAAACCATTAGATATCATGATGGCATGATTCTATATCGTTACTATATGTAATAGAGATGGCAGTTGGAGACGGAAAGTGGCCCCATGGACAACGACAATCATCACTGAAATGTTCTATGATGTTCCGGTGAATTTTTTATATGTTGAATTATAAAACATGATTAAATATCTCATATTTACTTATTATCAAATGCATAGGAAAATCAAGCTACATATGCCTTCTGTGTTTCACATGATGATGTTTTACTCGGTTATTTTATGGAGTACATCTAGGGAAATCAAGGTTGTACCACTATATATTGTGATGTTAAATGTGACCAGTGGAACAAAGCGGTGTCATACGAAGGAAAATCAGATAGGGTCTTGGAATTCAGGTTTGGAAAGCTGAACCAATGTTATGAGGAGTGGCCAAGATTTGCAAGGATTCAAAATCGTCCAAGTTATGATGATGATGAATGGTGGGCTAAGCCCAACTGAATCCGAGAAATTTCAGCGGTTATTGCATGGAACCCTCTATGGTTGAGCTCTTACCTCGATTTCCTTCAAATTTCCTTTAACTTTTATTGAAAGGTGGGACTTGACAAACTTGTTTCCAATGTTGGATTTATCGTTTTTTAAGTGTGGGATTTATGGCCTTTCCTTTTGAGCGTGTCTATGTTGTTATTCAATTTAGGCATCGTTTTATTTGCGTGTGGGCTTTGTTTTTTTTAATGTAAGTGTATTTGTTTCGTTTCAATGGTGATCTATGTATTAAGTTCTAAGTTGTTAATGAGTATGTTGGATGAGGAAAAGTTCTAGTCATATTAACTATGCGCACAATTTTTCATCACTTTCACGAGACTAATTATTACAACAACAAGATAATTGATGTTACACAAAATATATATAATATATTGTTTAAATAACTATAAATTAAATCTAAATATTGTTATTCTTCTTTCGGTATCTCACTCGGGACAAGGCCGCATGTTCCCTGCAATGTTTGACAAATCTAAATTAAATCATGGATTAGGATTCCTAATACGCCTTATGTCTCTATCCACTCTAACTTTATCCAATATTTCATATCTTCTCTAGTAACATAATTAAACCTCAAACGACCATCATTCTGGTCACTTAGCGCATTTCTCTCTTTCCACATTTCATCACAACCTCTTGTGCTAGCTTACTGAATGGTCAATCAGTCCAATCTGTAAAATTATAATGTCCTTCTTTATTTGGTTTCTTCACTATTGGTTTGATATAGAGTGTGGAAGTAGGTAGCTCAATGTTTACGCTTGTTTTGATGATGATAAACATAAGTATTTGATTTCCATTGTGTGTGATAAGCTTTCCAGGAATATCTCGAGGAGTTAGGAGAGTAGCTTTGGCACAAGCAGAATAGATGAGTCCATGTGGAGACTAGCTTTAAGCCTAGCGGGGAAAGCGAGTCTCACCAAGGCAGTGTGAAGAAATAAAGACCTAGTTGATGAGTTGTGAAGACGAAAGGACTAGGTAAAGCAAAGGAGAGTCGCTTTGAGCTAGTGGATCGCACTTCAAACTCAAAGAGAGTTTACAAGTAAGCAAGTACCAATAAGTGAGTCCTACGAAGGAATCCTGCACCAGCGCACAGTGAATTCAGGCGCAGTGAATAGAAGGCAGAGAAGCTAAGGATAGGGGATAAAGGAACTTGAACCTATTGATAGTGATGAACGGGGATCACCAAGACGGACGAATGAGGGAAGCACTGAGGGTACGGACAGGATTGCCAACGTGGATCAAACGATTACTCAAGAGAAGAAGCACAAAACGCGTAGGATTGTTGATGCGCTCTAGGGAATGGATCGATCACACATATTGCCAGAAAGGACTTCTTCATTGTCATAGTGATAAGTTCTTCTTAGTACAACGTTAGCAGCGGTTCTTAAAGTCTTTTAGAAGCAAAAGAGCAGAGATTTAGGGGTAATTAGATATTCAGAGTTTTTATGGCACATTACATCATTTGAGAGAAATTTACCAAGCGAAGGAAGAAGTTGGGCAGTGGTGTGACCACACCGCTTCTGGCATGACCGCGCCACTTCTGGTGCGACTACAACACTTCTGGGGCGACCGTGACGCTTCTAGCTCTACCGTGCATGGCCTCAGAGACATGCGCACGACCTCGCACCACACCGCGCAACCGTGCATCCAGCCGGGGACAACTAGTACATGGTGTGACCGTGCCGTGTTTGGTGCGACTGTGGCCGCATTTGGAACGATCACTTGGAGGGGCTTCACAAGTTGCTTCTTGCTTTGGGCCTTTTCTTCTATCATTTCTAGGTTTTGTGAGAAGTCTTTGGTTATAAAGTACTTAGGGATGCCTCTATTATCATCATCATTGGTTCAAAATACTTTTCTAAGTACTTGGAATTATGCTTCACTAGTTTCCTTTGCATTTTGTTGAATCATTGACAACTTGGGATCGGCTTGGTTTGTAAGATATTCTAGCTTTGTTCTAGTTCATGATTTGAATTATTTCTTCTCTTGTGCTTTAATTGTTAAATGAATTGAATTTGACTATCTAGACTAGCCATTTGGGTAGATTAGATTGATTCTTACTTCTAGGTTTAGGTTTATCCTAGTTGGAGAACCTAACCATTAGGTAGCATAAGCAATTGCTATAACTAATCTACCTTGAGATTGTAGAGAGTTGAATGCATGATTAATATCAATCTTGGGTCAAGGATATTTCATGCACCTATTCATTCCTGAAATTATTGCTGCTGGGTTGTTTAATCCTGATAGTTTCAAGGTTATAGGCTAGTTAGAGATATTGGCACTAGTTGGACCAATAACGACATTTGAACTTAAGGTTGATAGATTTTCGATGATCAACCTGCTAATCTGTTGTTGATTGAATGAAGTGTGTTCTCTTAAGCATTGTTTACTCGAATTCATTAGTTAGATTAATTCATCGCACCCTCCCCTCCTTTTGGTTACTTGAACTGTCAATCGAATTCTCTGTCCCATCGAGGGATCAACCCTTTCTTACCACTCTACTAGCTATAGTAGTGGATAGGTATTTTACATTTGATTGAGTATAACGACACACGTTTTGTGGCTCGTCAAATTTGGCACCGTTGCCGGGGAGTCTAATTTTCTTTTGTCTTTTTTTGGTTTAATTAACTTTTCTGATGGCCATTGTATAGCAAAACACCCGCGATACAGATCGGTTTATTTGTTGAGCTTCCAGAGATATGGAGGAAGAACAGAAGCCGCTTACTGAATAAAAAAAGATGTTTATAGAACTGCAGGAACTCAGGGAGAGGGATGGGAGATTCCACAGAATGAAGTCACTAGCTACATGGACATGCATATTGATAGATTAACACAATCACTATTTGCCATGTTGGAATATCACACCCCCACATGATGTAGGGATGACTCCCTTCTAGATTAATCTAGACAACACAAGCATTCAGAAGAGGAAACAACAACAAAAATAAGATAGCCTCCAATGGGCACTATCTTAGGAAAATAATAGAATGACATAGAAAAAAGAGAAATATTGATGCTCCAAACCTTCATTAAATCAAATATGAGCACCATGGGCTTAACCTTGACACAACATGAGGATAAGAGAAGACCCGTTGCTTACAACTCAACAAAAGAGGAGATAATGACTCCTAAAGAACCAAGAAGATGTCTAGTGTGGTTTGTGGGAGGGGACTCTCGGTGTACTTTCACAAAATACCTAGGAAGGACATTGTTCAAGCATGAAGCTTGAGAGGTTCCCAAGTCTCCTTGTGACTATTACAAGCAAAAGTTCTCAAAATGGAAAAAGGTGTTAAAACATAGTTTCTAGAGAGCTTTTATACCCCCGTGGAACCGGGGCCCTAGAGCACTCTAAACATACATAATTCAAGTATAAAATAGCCTTAGAGAAGTCCTTGAGAAAGAGTGAGGTCAAGGCTCTAAGGGGGGAAATACAACACATAGCCGAGAGTTACTAAGAGTTCAAAAGTTGTTGGATTGCCAGGAAGGCGGTTTTGGTTGAAACTGCAACCTCTTATGGTCCTTGTTGAGCTTTGGGCTTGTCATCAAAGTTGTTGAGTAACTCCTTCTCTGAGACATACTAGAAGCTTGTGATAAATGGTGTTCATCTCATGGTTCATTGAGGTGCATAAAGTACCTTCCTTGATCATGCTTGCAAGGTCCTCTTCTAACTTCCTTGCTCTGGCTCTTGTGACTGCCCCTTGTGTGGTTGGTCTAGTGTATGGTACTCCATCATCTCCTCCCTTCTGGAAAAGGGCCTGACCCCAGGGCATCTCCACTTTGGATATGTAAGGGCTCCACTGGTTCATCTTCCTCTATGGTGTCATCATGCTCTCTTTCATAGAGAGTGAGGTCTCCTATATTGAATGTGGGGTTGACTCCATATTCCTCAAGTAGATCAATGAAATAGGAATTGTCACCAACCACCCTTAGCACCTTGAAAGGTCCATTACCTCTTGGGGAGAGCTTGTAAGTCCTTAGATTATGAAACCTTTCTTTCCTAAGTGCACCCACACTAGATCCCCTTCCTTGAGTAGAACTTTCCTCCTATGCTTGTTTTTGCTTCTTGCTACGTCTTGTGCAAATTTTCAAGCCTCATCTTAGTTCTTTCATGTAGCTCCTTGATGTCTATCACCTGGTTCTCTGTAATGAAGTCACACTTCTCTTTTCAAGGCAAAGGACTAAGATCAAAATGGGTTAGGGGGTTAGTTCCATAAACACACATGAATGGACTCATATTGGTGGATGAGTGTATAGCTCTATTATAATAAAACTCCACATGAGGTAGCACATCTTCACAAGACTTAAGGTTCTTCTTAATCACTGCACTAAGTAAGGTTCCTAGGGTTCTATTAGTCACCTCAGTTTGGCCATCTGTTATGGGTGGCTAGATGTTGAAAACAATAACCTGGTCCCCAGCTTGCTCCATAGAGTCCTCCAAAAATGGCTCAAAACTTAGGGTCTCTATCACTCACTATGGTCCTAGGAATTCCATGTAATCTTACTACCTCATTAAAGAATAGGATAGCTACCTTAGTTGCATCATCAGTTTTATGGCAAGCTATGAAGGGTGCCATCTTACTAAACCTATCCACCACTACAAAAACAGAATCTCTAACCTTCCTAGTCCTAGGAAATCCTACAATGAAGTCCATACTAATGTCAATCCATGGTGCACTAGGTGTGTCTAGTGGTGTGTATAAGCCTTGAGATTTCACTTTGGACTTGGCTTTAAGGCACTCTGTAGGTTCATTTTTATTAAGCCACTATTGTTCAATGTCTTCTAAGGTTCATTTAGTCTTAGATGCGCTTCTCAAGTATAGAATTGCGCTTTAATACTTGGAGATGCGCTTGACCAGTGTAGGACACTTAGTGAATGATTTACTAAAGTCCTTAAACGCGGAAGAGGTCAGACAATAATAAGAGCGCGCTTTAAGTGTTTAAAGCGCACTAAGATTTGCACACAAAGAGCTTCCAAACGGTGAGAATCCTAAGTCACTAATTGACTCGGGATAAAAGTCACCACTACTTTGTATTGATAGAAGAAGGTTACAATCTCTCGCTTCAACTCTTTAAGCTCACTCGTAAACTCTCTCCTTACAACACTTGAGTTTAGCTCTAGAACAATGGCACTTCACCTCTCTTGATTACAACTGAGTAAACACTTAAGCTCTCCTAGCTTCTCTCTAAATTCATCACTTTGTAATACCTAGAGTGAATACAACAGTCCACTATTTATACACAAACCTTAAGCTACAACTCTAACTTAATTTCCTATAATAAATTTAAACTTAGCATATTTCCACCTCATCAATCCGTGCGCCTTGATCAAATTGTAAGAGATAATCAGCCGCTTGGATTAATTTGGTTTTGTTCTTCAACTTGTTGATGCACGCCACCTCAGCAATCCGTGTCCACTACGCTAACTGACTTCCTCCACGCTGGAGATCCCTGGATATGCATCTCAAAGCCTTCAAGTTCTTCTCACACCTCTTGTGCACACAACTTGAATTCTCCTGCTCACCAGCCTTCACTTGCATTTCGGCAGTTCTCTTCTGCGACAGCGTACACCCTGTGCTATGGTGGAACCTCGTGATCAACACTTCTTCCACTTCATTCAAGCGCATCTTCTATGCCTTAGAAGCTCGCCTATACTAACTTCTAGACTTGAATGGGATTATTAAACACCGCTTGCAAAACTTGCTTTCTTCGCTTGGTGTTAAGCGCGATTGAGACCAGTCGAAGCGCATCTCTAAGTGACTTAAGCGCATCCCAGCAGATATTACATTAACCTGGAAAGCTTTAAAACACTAAGAGATTAAAAATATTAGTTTGTTATCATCAAAATAAAGAGAAATAAATTAAGCTTTAATAAGACTATTAAAGCTCAACTAACACACTCAATGCACTTCCTAAGAATGGTCTCTACATCTCTACGCATAGGGGGCTAGAAGAAGTGAGTGTGGAGCATATCATCCGTTTTGTCCCTTCCAAAATGTCCCATGAGTCCTCCCTTGTGAGTTTCCTCAACAAGTAAGATCCTTAAGGAACACCTAGGAATGCAAACCTTGTCCACCTTGAACAAGAATCCATCAAACAAGTAAAACTTGCCCATTGGACCCTTGTCTCTGCAGTGTGTGTAGATGGTCCCAAATTCCATGTCTTCCTCATACAGTTCTTTGATGTAGTCAAAGCCTAGCACCCAAGCGTGTAGAGGTACCTTTCTCCGGGATAACCTCATGTGGTGGAGACTCATGTTTGGAACCGTCAGAGGACACAATTTCCTCAGTGGGAGGAGGAGGAAGAGGTGCCTTTCGCTTTCAACTCTTACGGCGCAGTACCTCACTCTGTCGATCGGCTCTATGAGTGGTTAAAGGCAGTGGAGAATCATGGCCTGGGCGAGCTTGAATGTGGTAATCCTCGTCTTCATTTGATTCAGAAGGGATAGAGGCCAGAAGCTGATGAGGAGAAGTGAGAGTCTGTGTAACTGGCCTTGTATGAGTACCTTGCCGTGAAGGAGTGTCAATTTCAAGTACACCCTTACCCTTTGCTGGGGTAGAGTGAGACACGACATGAGTAGAGGCTTCAGTAGTTGGCTGGGCAAGCTCTTTCTCAATGTCATAGCCAGCTAGTTCCAAATCTTCGGCGGTGAGCGAAAGATCGACCTTGGCTCATGGGAGAAGAGTGGAGCATCTGGGATGAGAGACTCTTTTGTGGGGCTAGGGCTTTCTATGGGGATTACTGGGTCGGTGATTTGTGTTTAAGGAGGCTCATTTTGAAGTGCGTGTGTAGAGATGGATGGATCCGATGTAGAAGACTGAGCCTTTAGCAAAGACTCAACCTTTGCACGAGTAGCTGGGTCAAGATCGGCTAGATTGACATTTTCCATTGTTGAAATTTGAAGTAGAGGGACGAGGAAGCTTAAGAGGAGTTTGAGAGAGAGATAGAGGCAAGAGGTAGAAAATAGGGTAAATGAACAGGGGGCAAATACCTGATATTTATACGCGCTCGGCCTCCACTCTCAACCGTTCAGGCAACCAATCAGAATCAACGACAGAAAAAGAAGTCCAACGGTCCAATGAGAACACAGATTTGACGCGCTAGGCTCCCAACAGCTATAAATGTAGCCGTCACTTCAAAAAGCGGAAAGAGCCGTTTGACAGCTAGCCGTTACTTCACAATTAAGCAAATCCAAGTCTGAAGATAAACCAACCAGTGGCGCTTTGAAGCGCAAATGAAGCTCAACACAGAAACACGCTAGAATAATAAGCTCAACCAATCTCTCCTTTGGCCGAATATTCTGATGAAGCTCAAAAACTGACTAAGGTGAATAGATGCAAGAGTGTGATGTCCAGTTCAATTTTCAAACCACAACGTAAAGAAATTCATGAACAGGAAGATGGACATTTCATATAAGGGACGTTAGAGCATTCAATCACTCAAGTTGATGTGGACGTATGTGCATATACATGTAATATTGTAATTGAGATTTATGTCACCAAATGAATACTTCTCTAATGTGGAGTTCAATAAAGGACGAGAGAAGCGTTACATCTAGTTAGGCTAAGGACACCTATGCAATGGATCATTTCTTAGGCATGTAATATGGGTAGAAGACGATCACCATTGTCAAGTTTTTGGCAAAGAAGAGCATGCATTGACTAAGATTATATCAAATCAAGCTAAGCAAGTAAGACAACTTCAGTACTAATTCATTTTAATGAACAACCATAAATCATGAATGACTCAAAGCTATCAAGCGCAAGCTACCATAGTTCGTACCTTGATACTAAGCTCGCTAATTCTAGTCAAATAGGGGAATACTTACAGAGCCATTGCCTCAAAACTAATGGAGTCACATAAGGCCAAGCTGAACCCGAAGGTTTAAGAAGACCTGTCGGTTAAGCGCTTTAGTAAAAATATCCGCTATTTTCCCTTCTGAAGATACGTGAGTAAGCTCGATGTTATTCCGCTCCACATGATCACATAGAAAGTGGTGCCGTACATTGATGTGCTTAGTTCGTGTGTGATGTACTGGGTTCTTGGAGACACATATTGCGCTGGTATCATCACTATAGATAGTAATAGTGTCGAGATTAATACCGTAGTCAACGAGCTGTTGCTTTATCCACAGTACTTGAGCACAACATTGCGCTGCGGCTATGTACTCTTCTTCTGTCGCTGAAAGCGCAATACAATTCTGCTTCTTGGATCCCCACGATACAAGACATGGTCCAAGAAACTGTTCCATCCCACTTGTGCTCTTACGCTCTGCTAAATAACCTGCATAATCTGCATCGGTGTATCCAACAAGAGAAAGACCGCCTCCTTTGGAGTACCAAAGACATAAATCGTCAGACCCCTTAAGGTACCTAAGTATGCGCTTTACATGAGTTAGGTGAGAAGCGTGAGGGTCTGACTGAGAGCGAGCACAAAAACTAACGGCAAATACAGGATCAGGTCTTTAAGCAGTTAAATACATAAGAGAGCCAACCATACCTCTATACATAGTTTGATCTACCTTCTCAGCCATAAGATCTTTATCCAATTTTGTAGTGGTTCAAAGGGGTGTAGGACATGGTTTGCTTCCTTCCATTTGATACTTCTTGAGGAGCTCTTTGATGTATTTTTGTTGATTATTTCAATGGCATTTTCCAACTGGTTCACCTGAAGCCCGAGGAACTACTTGAGCTCACCAATCATGCTCATGCTGAACTTGAGGCTCATGGTATTCTTAAAATCTTCTACAAGCTGCAAGTTAGTAGAACCAAAAATAATATCATCAACATATATTTGGAAAATAAGGATATCGCCCTTTGCTTCCCTGATGAAGAGGGTCTTGTGCACCAATCCTCTTTTGTAGCCATTAGCAAGGAGATACGTCGATAGGCAGTCATACCAAGTGCGAGGGGCTTGTTTAAGACCATAAAGCGCCTGGTCTAGGAAGTACACATGATCAGGATAAGTTGGATCTTCAAAACCTGGTGGTTTCTTGACGTACACTTCCTCGTTCAAATTACCATTGAGGAAAGCGGTCTTCACGTCCATTTGAAACAGCTTAAATCCTTTGTGTGCGGCAAAAGCTATCAACAAGCGAATTTCCTCTAGTCGAGCAACTGATGCGTATGTTTCATCATAATCAATGCCTTCTTGTTGATTGTATCCTTGTGCAACAAGTCGAGCTTTGTTATGAACCACTTCTCCACTATCATCCAGTTTGTTCCTGAATACCCAGCGCGTACCAATAATGCTTCTATCAACTGGCCGGGGCACTAGATGCCATACCTGGTTGCGCTTGAACTCTTCTAACTCTTCTTACATAGCAATTATCCAGTCTGGATCTTGAAGAGCGACTTGTATGTTCTTTGGTTCCTCAAAAGACACAAAACTACTACAAGCAAGCAAGTTAAGTACGTTAGAGCGAGTTTGGGTACCTTTTTCGAACTGAGATATGATCGCTGAAACTGGATGGGACTTCATTTGTTGGTAATCCACACTGTGACCTCAGTATTATCTGGTAGCTTCATCGTTGTAGTCTTGGACAAGCTTCTATTTCCACCAGATTGATCATTGGGTCCCGCTTGAGGACTGTCAGGTTGCGCTTGACCACTTGTAGATCCCGCTTGAGAGCTAGAAGGTCCAGCTGAAGTAACTGAGGGTGTTACCTGACCTGAGCGAGATGATGAAGGTGTAGCTTGATCATTGTTGAATGTTCCACTTCCTTGATCTATATTCTGAGTGGTGTCCTCTAGAATAGCTTTGTCATTTGGATTCCTTTCTTCTTCAAAAGAAGGTCGAGAAGCGCAACCACCACAATTGTCATCGTCACTTTCTATACCTGTAGAAGTCATAAAAGGTGGAGCTTGAGGAGTGTGTGGAGAAGCTGGAGGTAGATCAGGGCTAACAAATGGATCGTCATTCATTTCTTCTGTGCTATCAAGTTGTCCTTCATCAAATTTTACATGGATACTATCTTCTTCCCTCTGAGTCCTCAGGTTGAGCACTCTATACCCTTGTTAGCAGAAGCATAACCTATAAAGATAGCATTGTCGTTCCTAGCATCAAATTTACCCAAGAGATCCTTCCCATTGTTATTGACGTAACACTTGCAACCAAACACTCGTAAGTGAGAGATATTCGGTGTACGTCCTTTGAGCAACTCATATGGGGTTTTCTCTAGGATAGGCCTTAACAAGGCTCTGTTAGTAATATAACATGTCGTGCTCACAGCTTGTGCCGAATAGTATGAAGCGACACCACTAGAGAGTAGCATTGTACGTGCCATCTCTTGTAGAGTCCTATTCTTGCGCTCAACAACTCCATTTTGCTGAGGGGTTCTAGGAATAGAGAAATTATGATCTATACCCCTTTCATCACAAAATGCTAAGAACTCTCCATTCATAAATTCGGTTCCATTATCAGAACGAATTGAACAAATGGGGAGCCCCAAACTCTTTTCTAAGAAAAGCGCATGAGTACGAAACTTTTCAAAGGTTTCGCTGTTGTCTTTTAAGAAGAGAGTCCAGGTGTAGCGAGAATAGTCATCAACTATAACGAAAATGTAGTGATTACCTCCCTTACTCTGAGTACGTAGTGGTCCACATAAGTCCATGTGGAGAAGCTCTAGAGGAGCCTTGGTCTGCACTACCTTAATAGATGGAAAGGAGCTTCTTTTCGCTTTGGCCTTGGAGTAATCTGAGCATGAAGTCATGGATTCTACATTGATGCGAGGAAGACCACGAATCAGGTCGTTGGACTGAAGCTTGTTGAGTAGATGTAGACTAGCGTGTCCCATTCTCTTGTGCCAAAGACTGGTTGTTTCGTCGAGTGTAGCGAGGCATAGGTTGCGCTTAGGGGAGTAGGAGTGGTCGGACAGATATGTATTATCAATGCACTTACCCTTTAGAAGTATCTCTTGATCAGGGCTGACCACTGCACATTCACTTGTGCTGAACATACCTTGTTTCCCCCTTGGTCGCACAACTGGGCTACTCTGAGTAGATTGAACTGGAGGCTCTCTACTAAATTCACATCTTTGTTTTGTATTGACTTGTTTAGATGTGCCCTGCCTCGAACTTTGATCCTTCCCTACTTCTTGTCACCGAAGGAGACGCTGCCTCCCTCCTTATCTTGAAATGAGAGTAGTAATGTTGGATCGCCCGTCATGTGACACGAACATCCACTGTCGATATACCACCTACTCTGCATTCCAACCTGCAAGCGAAGAAATCAAGCTTTGATCTCCCAACGAAGCTTGCGCTTCGAGGGACTATTAGACATAGCTATTGATGAACTAGTCTTTTGGACTGGCTCATAATATCTAGGATCATTTAAATCGAGCACTAGATGAGGTCTCGCTTCACGAAGCGCACCTCTGCGTGCTGAAGCGCAATCGTTCTCGACAAGTGAATGTCGACGAC
>NW_027366930.1:0-64121 GCF_046119375.1 Phyllobates terribilis
ACATGTCTTGTTAAGTCCGTGTTTGTATCGCTATTATTTATTGTGTCTTATAGGTTGTAGAGACCAATAGTCAATAAGTGATGCTAGTATATTTGGTTATTACACTAGATCGGAATGCATAAAAATATTTGGAATTAAGATGATAGGAAGAGGAATACGAGGATCAACTAACACAAATTGTAAACATATATATAATCAGGTGGAGCTTTCTCTCATCATATTCACAAAATCAATCACTGCATTATGTAAATTAGGTAATGGCACAAGATTGGAATAGATGACTAATCGGAATTAAGACGATAGAAAGCGGAATACGAGGATCAACCAATACTTACTGTAAAAAGATATATAGCAGGTGGAGCTTTCTCTCATCATATTCACAAAATCAATTAGTGCATTTTGTGTGTGCTCAAAATACATACCCCCTTCTCGTGTTACTACCTGCTGATTTCTGTAAATTACTGAGCAGATACCGACTCTCTGTGATATCGACCCTTGATTTCCAATTCCATTCTAATTGCTACTTTGTTGAAATATAAAACTTTTTTAATTTAGATCGCTGTGAAACAACCTCGTCAGATTTGGCGCCGTTGCCAGGGAGTCATTATCGGTTTAGTAATTTAAGCTTTATGCTGAGTGCGGATCTATCTTATGATCCACACTCGTTCTACTAAGAATTTGTTTGTTGTGTTTGATTTAGAAAAAGGAGAGGACTCTATATAGGACCCGACGATCTGTGATGGACCAAGAAGAAGCTGATCGAGCCATGGATCGACAACAAGAAGAAGCTAGACGTGAAGTTGCTGCACAAGCTAACACCAACATAATGATGAGAGAGTTGTCTGAGTAATGGTTTGCTCCACAACCAACTGCATCCCAGTCGACATACCTAATTAAGGGTGTCAACTTTGAGTTGAACATGTGTGGAGAGGACCATATTAAACACTTTGCTCAATTCCATTTCAATCCGTATTAGGATGAAGCCTAGAGGAGTGATTGAAGAGCAACTAATGAAGAGAGAATTATCATTTTCCATGAAAGATCATATTGGCCAATGGTACTACTATCTCCTACCGGTAGCATCAACTCATGGGCTGACATGAAGAAAGCGTTCATTGACAAAAAACTCCCTAGTCAAGAAAGTCAACCATATGGGAACGTGCTAACGACAGGAAAGTGTCGCTTAAAGTTTAGTCTTATGAAAATATCTTATCAATCAAAAACAACTAAGTAGTCCCATAAAGTAAATTTGAGATCCACATGGAGGTGGAGATATCTTATGATGTATACTCAATCGAGTACTACTTTGATCATGCGAATAAATAAAGAATTTATTTGAATTTTATATCATATGAGATGATAAATTAGCTAGACATAAATCCATTTTCACTTGACAAGTTGATTCTAGATAATTATTCAATACCTTTGCATGCAATAGTGTTCCTATTCCTATTCTAACCTAACTAATAGAACAACTAGATACTATTAGAACTAACTACTTGAACAACCATGAGGCCATTGTTCTAAGGATCTTGATCCGGATCATATGATCCTATAATCCAAAATTTACAAAATGATACCAATCCTATGTAGGATCCGTGAAAGGGTGAACCTCGTGTCACACACGGGTTGTCAAAGTAATAATTATCCTTGAAACCAAATAACAATAGTAAATGGAAGTAAGGAGTTGATCCCGCAGAGAAAACTTAACAATATTTTAGGTCTAGAAGAACTCAATTTTGAATTGTTTGATTTGTTTGTGATTATGGTTGGGGTTATTGTTCCACATTCCTAACCCACCTATATTTCCATTTTAGTTTAGATCATTCTGTTCTTTGTCACCTATTCATATTAAACTTTATGTTGCCTTATCCTAAAGACACAATCATATCCTGTACAACACGTTTGATACCAAGAATTGGCATAGTTAGAATGAGCCACACACAAGCGTCTCCAAATCTTAATCCTTGAGACGATCCACCACTCCGACGTCTATAGATCTCAATGATTAAGACGAGCTAATAGGTGTGTCTACAATTCCTAATTATGTGTATTGCTTCCTCCTTTAACTTGTGCTCGTAGCTAGTGTAAACAAGCAAAATGTTTTTCTAAGATGATAGTATGCCAGTAATCATGAATGTCTAGGTTGTCAAACTAATCAATCATACAAAGAAATGAGATGATAAACATGGAAGCAAACACATCAACATAGTACAAATTAATATGAATATAAGAACACTTAGAAAACTAAAACTTCAATATAAATTTCATAGAAAAGGGAAACAATATTTAAAGCTTAGCTTCTCATGATATGCTTTAAAAAATATGAAGGGGTAATGAAATAGCAAACAACCTTCGCTCATAGGAAAAACAACTCCTTATATAGGAGACCAAACTTAACCTAATTCTACCAAGTACTATAATACTAAAGTAATTAGAATACAAAACTAATCCGAACAAACTAATCTCAAAATATTAACTAACTTGATATTCCTCCAAAGGTGAATCAGAGATTCTGTGATCTGGTGGAGGCGCGGGGAGCGGACGATAAGGCACGGTCCGTGACCGTTAAGTCCGGTGTGATTCTCCTTAGCCTTTGCAACAGAACGATCGATCACATGGGAAAAGGGAAAATCTGGACTGAACCAAGGGAGCGGGGCGCAATGGAAAAGGCCCGGGTCGTGGCCATGACTCTGTCGACTCTTTACTTGTGGCAGCTACGCTACTACTTGATATGTGTGGAAATCCTTCATCATGTAGCTCCATCGATAGCTTAACTCTAAACTCCTCTAAATGCGTGTAAACACTCCTGAATACTTAATCTGCTCATTTTTTGCTCGGGTAATCACAATTCTAGCTAACATGACTCATAATTTCTCTAAATGTGTGCTAAATCTTGTGAATTAAATCATCATGATTTACTTACATCAATCTGACCTATGTCAGGATCAAACTAAGGATCGTATAGGATCAGACATGATCGGACATGTAGGATCGTAAGATCCTACAATCCCATTCCCGATTGCTGATTTTCCTTCATTTAGTGAATTTTTGGACTTAATTGCTTCTATATTTTAATATTTTAACCTAAATTTATTTTTAATGCTATTTAGGTGCATACAAAGAAGAGAATTCTTTTACGGTCCAAAGGACGAAAGATTTGGTATTCGTACTGCACAACCTTACACAAAAGTAAAACTACAATCTACAACATTAATTAACTTTCTTGATTTTGAAAAATTATGAACTTTGAATTAACCTTCGTATAATCGTTTTAACTATGGATGACTCTAATACCAATCTATGTGATCAAAAGTTAGTATTTTTGGCCTTATTTTCATAGAAAGACATATCATATATATATTTTATCATTTCGATCGTTCAATATTATGAAATAGTAGGATTTTATGATTTTACGATCCGATCCTACTTCCCATCTCTGATCCAAAGTAGGATCTCGATCATGACAACCATGTTTTTACCACGCTTCGGTGGACTTATAATGACGCAACATGTGGGTGTTCAAGAAGGAATAATTTGTGGACATAATAGTACTTTTATCCACCAACAAGTTTGGGATAATGTCATGCTTCCAGGACAATTAGTGCTATTTTGTGAAATCGTTGCACATAACCAAATCCAGGGCAGGTCAGTGTCAACTCGGACGACCTCGTGGTGGAGGATAAAGGGTTGTTGGTAGGGTGATGTGGAATCATGAAGGGAAATGAATCAATGGCATTATTCACATTATTGGGCCATGTTCGTTTGTTATGGATGGAATTTTGGGTTTAACTAATGAGTTATCACTTCCTTGAGATTTAGGTTACAAGAGGGTTTGAATTGAAACAGATATGCACTTAGCATTTTTGTTTCTTTTGAAACCTTTGGAGCGTAGCCATCCATCACCAGTCGGTAAGGGTTGGTACATCAAAGCCCGTCGTATTTTTCGGAAAGCAAATTTTGTTGTTGATTGACTTGCTTCTTTTTCTTTTCATTTTCCGTTAGGATAGTTTTTATTAGATTTCCCTCACTCGGAGGTTCCCCTACTTTTGTTGGACTATGTTAGAGGTTTAACTATACCTCGACGTTTTGCGAAACAACCTTTTATCCATATAATCCGCGGAGATTACGCATCTCTTTCTACAAAATAATAATTCATTTTTACAAAAAATTATAAACATTATAGTTTTTTTACTTATTAAATAAAAAGTTACAAAATACAATCCCTTCAAATAAAATTTACAAAATACAAACCTCTTTATAATTGGCGTAGCCAAACCGGACTCATAGGTGAATTGTATTTTATAAATCCATTGTCTTTACTCTTCACTTTCACTCTCTACTCATGAGCTCCAATTCCCATTTTAGCAGATTCAACCAAAGCAAATGATGAGCTAGAGTTCGAGCAGGTATTGTTCTTTCAGGCAGAGTGAATGAAAAACACTCTCAATTTCTGATAGGCGGCTACATGTGTGCGAGTAAGTCTAGTTCCTCTTTCTATGCTTTGATGTTTGTAGTAATTATATGTGATGTGTTGTGTGAACTCGGTTCTCTTCATATTCAATCTGAAATCCTAATGCTTCAAATTTGTGTTGTTGATTCACTAAATCCTGATTTGGTTAAAATCCTAAAATCCTAATATTTTGCGCGTGGGTAGAGGACAAACTCATTTGGAATATGAATTCTAGTGCAGAATTATTAGCTACATAAAATAGCTCAGTTGAGATGCGATATGGTTTTTAATCTAGTTCATGTTTTCCCGGCTTTTATTTTCTTTCCTTCTCCTCTAAATTGAGTATCTCTTTGTCATGAGCATGATAGAGAGCTACTCAATTTCATAAAATGAAAAAGTAGATGATCATAGAGGTCGTGATCTGCTAAGTGATTTTTCATTGAGTATCATCCATATCATTCTAGCACTCATTCCAATCAGAGAGGCTGTGAGAACAAGTGTTTTGTCAATAGAATGGAGGTATACATGGATAACTCTTCCTCACTTTGATTTTTACGATGATCGTGGAAGGCGAGAAACACAACAACTTCCAAATATGAAGATTTCATAACCCTAGTTCTCTTCTATCATAAGGTCCCATCCATAAGTTCATAATGTCTTGCCCTGGCGGTTTCTAGAAGGTTGCTGAAGGGCTCTTTTTTCTGTCTAGGAATGCTATTAAAGGACTAATCTTATTGAACTACCCTGATTCCAATTGGGTACAAATACACTCTAGTATACTCCCTCTGTCCCAATTTGTTCTTCCTATATTCCATATTTGGCGTCCCGAAATGTTCTTATATTCCATTTTTGGAAATAAATCACATCCATTTTTACATTTTCCAACATACTTTCTCTTAACCCAATACAACTTTATCTTCACCCAAAACATTCTTTCTCTTTTCCTTTTGTCTCTTCTCTATCTCTCTTATACAATCATTAATCTTCACTTTTCTTTAATTCCCGTGTAATTTCTCAAATAAGAAGAACATATTGGGACGGAGGGAGTATATTCATGTAAAAAGTTGACCTATTTGAGGCTGAATATGCTTTCTGTGAACTTCAATGTTTGCAACTAAGTAGGTAAAATATCTAGCAGTTCACCTGAACACGTATCACATGTGAAAAATCATATCTTATCTTACATATCTAATTAAAATTTTCGTAATTTCAAAATCATAAAACGATCCTTTCATTTTCAGTATTTCCTTTTAGTAACATTTTAATTTCACTCTCTTATAATATTTGTTAAAATTCTATATAATAATCGTTATTATTTAATCTTTTATGTCTTATACTCTTTATTAAAGTTCCATATATTATTATTATTATTATAATAATCTTATTTTAATCTTAAAAAATTTAAAAGTTTCATAATCTAAAAAACCATATATAAAATATACTACAATAATGATGATATAATCTATGGATTGTATGTTTTAAAACCATTAAATGATCCTCGTACTCTCTATAATTTCTTTTAGTGTCATTTTGATTTTATTCTCTTATCTTATATCTTATATAAATCTTAGCATTCCAAACAAAACAATAAATAATAGAATTAATTACCACCAATTACTATCAAGGAAGCCTAGATGATTTTCACTAATGAAGATCTTTATACTCGATGGAGTAAAAGATTGTCTAGATTGCATATCTAATTGAATTGTTGGAATATAATACTCTCACCCTCTATATACGAAGGAGAAGAGAAAAATAGTCTGACAACCTCCAATTTTAGTTGTTTTACAACCTTTACCAGCCTCAGTACTAAAAATTAACCAAAATCGGAAGATCGTGTCTTTTTAAGGTGGTGAAATTTCAATTTCATTGTACAATAACATAAAAAGACATTTATGTATAGAAAATAAATAAACATTTACAATGATTAAAATAAGACTTATCTTAACATTAGAGGAAAGAAGTATATGCCATTCCATAATGCAAACTATACGAACTATAAATCAACCTCATCACATAAGCAAAAACATTGTCATGCATAAAACCCGTGCTTCCTATCTCGGTATAAAGTTCTATTGATTTCTTCCCTTGTTGCTTCTCAACTTTTCTGTTCTGCTAAACTTGACACCAAATAGAAAAAAATAATTATAAAGTATATTGTTTTAATAGTATATTGTGTTAATGATACTATGTTCGTTAGGAATTGAAGGTAGCCTTTTATTCTCTAACGTCACATTAAAAAACAATAAAATCGAATCTCAACCGGGAAATCGGACCAGAACTGCCAGTTTTTGGACCGCCGATTCCGGAACTAAACCAGAACCGGCCAGTGGCGAGTTTCGGTTCCGATTCCAGTATATTTGGAACCGTCGGTTCCTGATTCCATAAGGATTTTTTTTAAATAAGGTTAAATGTTATTTAATTTAAATCTAAATATTGTTTTTTTTATTCTAAATAAAGTTTATAAGTTAACTTAATTTTAAAAAATAAGGTTACATATTGTATAATTCATTTTAAGTTACTTAATAAAGTTTTTAATCCATTTTAAGTTACTTAATAAAGTTTATTAACTTAATTTAAATCTTGATATTTTTTTATGTTTAAATCTTGATGAAGTTTATAAGATACTTAGTAAATAAGGTTATTAAAAAATTAAGTTTACTTAAGTTTTAAGTTTATAGGTTTGTTGAATTAAACTTTTAATTTTAAAAATTAAACTTTGAATTATTTAAGTTTACTTAATTATTTTATGTTTAAACTTTGAATTAAACAAATTAAATTAATACAGTTATAAGTTCACTTAAGTTTGTTGAATTAAACTTTGAATTAAACTTTGAATTTAACAAATAAAACTTTGAATTACTTAAGTTTACTTAACTTTTTTATGTTTAAACTTTGAATTAAACTTTGAATTTATCAAATTAACTTCAAAGTTATAAGTTTACTTAAGTTTGTTGAATTAAACTTTGTTGATTTAAACTTTGATTTAAATTTGATTTTAGCAAATTAGACTTTGATTTACTTAAGTTTACTTAATTTTTATGTTTAAACTTTGAATTAAACTTTGAATATATCAAATTAACTTAATAAAGTTGTAAGTTTACTTATGTTTATTGAATTAAACTTTTAATTAACTTAAATATTTTTAAAACTCCTTTGGAATATATCAGATCCGACCAGCCTCACCGCATGCATGTTGTGCGAATTCAGATTGGAAAGAAAAACCATTTTATTCCGGAGTACGAGTGAATTTTCAAGTTGTACTTCTCCTCAAAAGTCGAATCAATGTTATTAACAAATTAGAAAGAAAAAAATTGGGGGCTTGCACTTAATATTTACTTACTTATTAAGTTGCTTACATATCCTCTCGGATTAGAGGAATCAAACCCCACACATTTCTATTACCTTTTAACGGTTGAACCCGCTTACCTATGCCAATGCAACGCCGCCGCTGTCGGAATAATTGGTGCGTATTGTTGTAGCATCTCCAATCCATTCGTCAGTGGAGTAATCCGTGTTGTTGTTGTTAACTTGATTTCTTATTTCGGCCTTCTTCCAATAAAAAATGCACACTTGCGTCTGTAATGATTCCGGAGCCAAGCGACTTCTCTTCTCGTTGAGGATGTGGCCTCCTTGACTAAACGCTTTCAACCGCCACCGTTGAAGTCGGGATGACAAGAACTTGACCCGCTATCTTGTACATGTTCGGGAAAGCGCTCCTATGCTTTCTCCATCAAGACAAAACATCTAGATCTTGAATGTTCGGAAATTTAAATTCCGAGTTATAATATAAGTCAAGTTCCGCACTTGAAACCGTTGACCTTGGACGTTTTAAAAAAAATAGATATAAAATTACGTATAGATGATGTAGTAGGAGGAGTAGGAGGTTGTCCCGACTAGGAAAATGATGTGCCTTTAATAAAATGAGAAAATAAAGACTCCAAATTTTCTCTATTTTTAGACACTATCTCAGATACGTGTTTTTCAACATCTAATACTTCACCAATACAAACATAATAGTTATCTAACAAGGACCTTAAACCTTGTAATTTAAACCTAGGATCCATAACACAAGCAACAAGAAAAATATCGGGAATTTCTCTATAATAATGCAACCATTTTTTCTTTTCATACCCGAGATGTGTGCAATTAGTGATGGAATTTCGGCCACCTCGGTCACACAAACCATAACATTAGTAGCTTCAATAATAAATTAATTAGCACTAGGTGTATAAAAGTAAGAGTAGCGTCGTTAAAATATTTTAAAAATATAGCAATTTTTGTACAAGCAAACCAATCTTGATCGGTAAAATAGCTCAAATTTGTAATGTATTGACTCGCAAAAGACGTTAAAACGTCTTTATAATTAACACATTCACAAAGTAATTTGTAAGCACGGTTCTATGGAGTACCACGTCTTTTGAAAAACGGTTGGGTGGTACTCCATTATCTTCACAAAATTTCATCCAATCTTTTGTAACCTTATTATGGTTCAAAATATATTGGATAATATTTTTATAGGTTCAATTGGTATTTCATATAATTTAAACCATCTTGAACATACAAATTTAAAACATGACAAGCACATTGAATATGAAAAAGTTTACCGCCAAATTGAAGTTGACAAGACGCCGTCAAATCTCTCAAAGATGCGGTGTTGACTGATGCATTGTCAAATCCAATAGAAAACTCTATGGATAAGCTTATATTCATCTAAAAGTAGACGAATTAATCTAGAAATGTTTGTGACGTTATGACAATTGTAAAATTGTCTAAATGCCAAAACACGCTTTTGCATGACAAAATTTGAATCAATAAGATATCATGTAATACCCATGTAAGAACTAATTAGTTGATATTCACTCCATATATCACTACATATGGAAACATGTAAATCATTGGACGAAAAATAAGCAACTAATTCGGCTTTACATCTCTTATAACACCTAAGAACGTTTCTCTGAATTGTTTTTCTAGATATCTTTTTATATGAGGGTTGTGCTTCGACCATAATTTCATTAAATCCTACATTCTCAGTAAATTGAAATGCAAGATGATCAATACATGTGGCTTCGGCAATTGTGTTACTCATTCTATCATGATTATAAGACTAAAAAGGGTTCGAAGAAGATGCAAACACTTGCGAAATTTATTGTTGTCTTCGTAGCATTCCGATCTTATCGATGTGTTTGGTTTTCATGTGTTTAATCATTGTTCCGTATCCTCCGACAATTTTCCATATATATTTTGCCGGACAATACGTGCAAAATATCAATTCTACCATTAGTAACAATCACTCCTTTAGTAAAATGTTTAGTAAATATTTTGGATGTGAGTGTTTTGATGGTATAGCGTCGATTATGGTTTAGGTGTAGCATCATCATCAACATGACCCTCATTCGTGGCAATGTTATCGATATGTTCACTCTCTTGAGTGTTCATGTCATGAACATTAACGGTTGCCATAATTAAGTAAAGAAATATATAACAATTAAGAACAAATGTAAAGAAATGAAGAATATGAAAATGAAAATTAAAGAATTCTTGATTTTTGATTGCTTGAAAGTAAATTATAGAGAGAGAAGAGAGATTGTTTGATTATGCGTTTTGAAGTCAAGGATGAACGGGTATTTATAGGATTTAATTAGGATTTTTTAAAAAGTATTAATCTAGCACTAAATGCTAGTTTTCCTAAGAAAACTAGCCGTTGAACAAAACTAGCCGTTTTTGGACTGTATAATATAAAAAAATTAGTAGTTTCCATATATTAAAAGGAAAAGTATCTACTAATAATACATCCTAAGGTAATAAAAAAGAATGATCCATAACCGTCCGATTTTGTAGCCACCTGTCCAGATCTATGGTTCAGAATTCACGCGCGCGGGGAGTATTTCCAATTCTATTCTTTTATTTTATTTTCCTTTTTTTCTTCGTTCTTTCTTGCTCCCTATGCTCTGTTCGTTCTTTCTTCGGTCTTTCACACTCTATCGTTTTTATGGGTTCAATTTTGCTTCGATTTTGTTTTGATTTTGTGCGCGCTCTTGCCTCCTACTGAATTGCTTCGAATCAATAGGTTAAATTCAATTCGTCGATCGATTTTATGCGCTTTTCTCTTTGCTTGATTTTCCTGCATCCCCCTCTACTATTTTTTGATTCTGCTTTTTGATTTATAGATTTGGTATACTGATTCGTTTGTATTGCTTTTGGTTTGCTTCGAATCGATAGGTTGTACTGATTCGTTGTAGTGATTTCTCTACTGAATTGCTTTTGATTTGCAATTACGTTAGTCTTTGTTCTACGAGTTTTTTTATTTTTTTTTTCATTTTGTAGGTTGTTCATTGTAAATTGAAGTTTACAGTTACGTTATTCTTCGATCGATCTACACATGGATACAGGTTAGTGTCTTCAATTTGTCTATTCACTGAATTTTGAAGTTCGCAATTACGTTATGAACATGTTGAATATTTATGTCTCATCATCTGTTTTGTTACTGATGAACAATAATGTTATAACTGATGAACATTATATACGCAGGTGATGAAAAATAATGTTATAACTAATGTCCACTGTAGAGATTATTTATGAAAAATAATTTTTATGTCTCATCATCTGTATTATCATTGATGAACAATAATGTTATAACTGATGAACATTATATACGTAGGTGATGAACAATATCTATAGAGACGATGAACAATTCTACCCTTTTTTCACAGGGATTGCCGATCGCGATGCTAACGGTGTTGTTTCCATTTCTCCTGGGAATACAAAATACTACCTACCCATTTCTAAAGATTCTCCTAAGGCTTTGTTGGTCACGTTTTCCCAAGTCTTGTTGATGGAATCACGTTCTAAAAAAGTTATGCGAAAGAAGCTGGATTCAGAGCTCGCATAATGTCAGGCACCAGTTCTAAGGATGGGAGCCAAACCCCCATTTGGAAGTATTTGTGTTGTACTAGGCAGGGATATATAAAATCACCTGGTACTAATTCTACGAGTAAGAAAAGGAAGATTAGTTCAGAATGGATTGGTTGTGTTGCTAAGATTGCTCTTCGTTATATTGGTTCTCAAGGTTATTGTGTGAAGATTTTTTGAGGAGCGTCATACACATTGTATGGTGGATATATCACAAAGGCAATTTGCTAGGGATCACCGGAAACTGACGCCATATCATGAGGATTTTATTCTAAATTGCATGAAGTGCAATGTTGGTACTAGTAAGGCTTTCAAGATGTTCAAGAATTCTGTTGGATCATATGCCAATGTGGGTGCTTCTTTGATTGATTTCAAGAATTTTAGCTGTGATCTTAATGCGTTCATGGTTGGTTGTGATGCTCAAATGCTAATTGACAACTTGCTTCGTAAGAAACAAAGATGTGCTGCGTTCTGTTTTGAATACCATGTCAATGATGCCAATGAACTTACTCGGTTATTTTGGGCCGATCCGGTTGCACGCAAGAGTTTTTCATTGTTTGGTGATGTTGTTTCCGCCGATGCAACATACAGATCAAACAGGTAACTTTTAATAGACTTTTATATCGTTTCACTTATCTTTTTTTGAATCTGTTTTTTTGTTTGTAAATTCATGTTTGTTCACTTTCAATGTTGATGAACATTTATAAGTCATATGATGAACATATTATTATGTATTAATGAACATACACTTCGATGTTGATGAACATTATACATTTGACTTTTCTAAGTTCTGATGAACATTTGTTATGACTTTCTTAGGTATGGCATGGTTTTTATTCCATTTATTGGAGTTGATAACTACAAGTGCTCAATAACTTTTTCATTCGGGTTGCTATTGAATGAAGACACCAAATCATATGTTTGGTTGTTTGAGTATTTAAAAAATGCAATGGGGCATGAACTTGTCATCATAATGACCAACCAAGATGCTGCTGTTAAGTCAGTTGTTGAATCAGTCTTTCAATCAAGCGTCCATCGTTTCTGCATGTGGCATATGATGTTCAAAGTGCCTTCAAAGATTAAAGTTGAACCTGATCAGACTCAAGATTTCAGGGACAGATACAATGCCATTGTATGGAGTGAAGATTTGTCTCCTACTGTATTTGAGGATCTTTGGAATGGTATCATTTTAGACTTCCATTCGCAAGATAACTCATGGTTGAAGACAATGTTTGATTTACGTCATTTATGGATCCTTGCGTATTTTCAAAATGTCCACATGGGTGCCTTACTGAAAACAACTTCGAGGTCTGAATCTCAAAACTTCTTCTTCTCGCATTTCATTGGCTCCACATCTTCTCTTGTTGTCTTTATGTTACAATTTGAGAATGCAATTGATTCCCAGAGGCACAATGATCGAAAGAATGACTATGAATCTTCCACTCGTCGTCCTTTGATGCGTACACCGATCGAATTGGAAGTGCATAATGCTGAACTGTTCACTATCCCAGTGTTTGATGATGTTCAAACACAAATACTGGCTTCTGCGTATGATTGTGCTCTTGTTAACATTACCAAAGACTTTGATGTTCACCACTATCATGTTCGCGGTCATTTTGGCAAAGTTTTTATTGTTGACTACCTTGAAGTCACAAATGATTTGAAGTGCTCTTGCAACAGGTTCTTACAAATAGGTCTACCTTGTTGCTATATGATTTTGGTTCATAGATGTGTGGGTAATCCTTTGGAAGTCACATTACCGGATAAATATATATTACCGCAATGGACTAAGAGTTCAACAATAAAGCCAATTTTTGAGATTGATGGTTTGGTATTCAAGGAAGCTGTTGATTTGGATGACAAGAGGAGGTTGGTTCATGAAGTCATGTTTGAGATGCATAGTATTATAAATGATATAGAAGATGATTCTGTTCACTTGAAAGACTTACTGGCCTCATTGAAGGAAAAGCATAAGTCGTATAGTACCAACACTCCTTCAAAAACCAGAAAAGCCAGATTTGAGAAGGTTCTTGGGCCTATTCCTAGCAGTGTTGATATCCACCCTCCTCCTCACACAAAGGAGAAAGACATGCCAAGGAATAGTCGGTTGAAGAGCACGGTAGAGACTGTTCGCACTGATATGAACAAGATTAAGAATATTTGCTCAATTTGCTCAAAACCTGGTCACAACCGCACCACATGCCATTCAAGAACTTGAATTACCGATTTTTCAGTATTACATTTATGTTTTTTCACTATAGGATTTGTTTTGCACATTTTTTTATATAAATCGATGAACATCTTTTTTCAATACTGTGTTGACCTTTTTTGCTTAAATCAATGAATATAATACTCTACATTACAGATGAACATATTATGAATACTTGATGAACATATAGGGTACAACTAATGAACATTACTGATGAACATCGAGAGCATTACTAAACAAGATCTGTTGAACCTTTTTTGGTGGTAGTAAACGTATAGAGAACAACTTATGAACATCCTATGAACACTTGATCAACATATAGAGATTCACTGATGAACATAAAACATCCACTATATACTTGATGAAACATATAAAGCACAATTGATGAACATCCCATGAACACTTGATGAACATATAGAGAATCACTGATTAACATGTAGAGAACAACCGATGAACATAAGTTCTCCAACACAGATCTAGCAAAAATATATCCACGCAACAAGGATTCATGCATGTAGAGAAACACTGATGAACATATAGAGAATCACTGATGAACATATAGAGAATCACTGATGAACATGTTGAGAAACAATGATGAACATATAGAGTTCTCCGACACAAATCTAGCAAAAATATATCCATCATATAAAATGAAAGTTCTAAAACGCGTTCGTTAAGCCACTATTGTTCTATGTCTCCAAGGTTCATTAAGTCTTGGATGCGCTTAACAAGTATCGAATTGCGCTTAAACACTTGTAGATGCGCTTGACCAGTTTAGAACACTTAGTAATTGTATTACTAAGTTCCTTAAACACGAAAAAAGGTCAGACAACAATGCGAGCGCGCTTTAAGCGTTTAAAGCGCACTGTATTTGCACACACAAAGTTTCTCAAAGGTGAGAACCCTAAGTCACTAGCTGACTCGGAATAAAACTCACCACTACACTTGTATTAATAGAAGAAACAATTACAACTCTAGCTTCAATCACTTTGAAGCTCACTCGTAACACTTCTTCTACAATACTGAGTTCAACTCTAAAGAACAAATGAAGGCAATCTCAACTCTCTCTGATTACAAACAAATATATCACTTAAGCTCTCTCTAGCTTCTCTATAATTATCTCCGTTTGTAACGCCTAGAGTGAATGCTACAGTACACTATTTATACACAAACCTTAAGCTATACCTATAACTTAATTTCGTGTAACAAAATTAGACTTAGCATAATGCCACCTCATCAATCCGTGCACCTTGATCACTTCACCAGAATTAATCAACGGCTTGTATTGAATTGGTTTTGTTCTCTTCTTGTTGATGCACGCCACCTCAGCAATCCGTGCACTTCGCTCTAACTACCTTCCTCCACACTGGCAATCCCTGGGGTTGCGTCACAAAAGCCTTCAAACCCTTCTCGCATACTCGGTTTGAATCTTCCCGCTTACCAGCCTTTCCTCACGTTTCGGCGTTGTTCTTCTGCGATAATGCGCACCCTTTGCTTTGGTGCAACCTCGTGATCAACACTACATCCGCTTCATTCAAGCGCATCTTCTATTCCTTAGAAGCTTGCTTATACTCACTTCTGGACTTGAATGGGATTATTAAACACCTGTTGCGAAACTTACTTTCTCCGCTTGGTGTTAAGCGCAACTGTTACCAGTTGAAGCGCATCTCTAAGTGACTTAAGCGCATCCCAGAAGATATTACAATAGCCTGGAAAGCTTAAAAACACTAAGAGATTAAACATATTAGTTTTTTATCATCAAAACAAAGAGAAATAGATTAAGCTTTAACAAGACTATTAAAGCTCAACTAACAATTTCCCCCTTTTTGATGATGACAAGCTGTGAACAGGTAAGCTCATGAATACTTTCATTCATGATTAAAATAGAGACAATAACATCAATTTAATCAAGTATTCATATTCGGAATTGGATCAAAGTATCTTACCAAGTACTTAATCAACACAGTTTTCAAAATCCCCCTGAATTCAAGCATGATCTTAAACTTCCCCCTTAATCAAAGAAGGATATGGACACCTGTTTTCTTCCCCCTTTTGACATCATCGAAAAATTCAAGCTCAATCATACAGTAAGAAAGATAGGAGGTTGCGCTTTCTAGCTAAGACATCAAACTAGCAAGTATAGCGAACAAAATTCAAGGCAAGAATCAAAGAGCAAGTTAGCAAAGCCATCAAAGTTATAACAACCAGAACATACTGCATTATCATTCATAAGTAGCTGTCACAAAATAGGATAGGATACCTAGGGATAGAATTCAGAACAAGCAAAAACAAGGAGAGAATAAGAGAAAAAAGAACAACCAACACCACCACAACCTAACGCTTTTCATTTGCTTTGATCATCAGCTGGAAGACACGGTCAAAAGAAGACTGCACCGACGTCATAAACTTCTCAACAATCTCACACTGATGAGACATGCGCTTCTCCACGCGCTCATGATGCGCTTCAAGAGCTGCAACTACACCCGATAGATCTGAGGAAGCAGAACAAGGGAGAGAGCGAGGGCTTAACTCGGAGCGCGAGCTTGAAGGATGAGGAGCTTTAGTTCGAGGGAGAAGGATAGCACAGATGGCATCTGATGTGAGAAAAGTAGAGCAAGCATAGTCGGTGAGGGTGATATCGTACAGACCGTCGGCCTTGAGCATCTTACAGATTAGATGAGGAAAAGGGAGGGGTCCTGAGGTAGCAGCACGGCAAAGGACAAGATGGCTCATCATGAGCTGAGCGGTATTCACTACCTGATTGGAGATCACAACGAACATGATGCAGCAGTCAACTATTGTGACTTTTTCTCTGTCGTAGTCCCTTGGGGTGATGTTCGTGATAATGAAGTGATGAAGGAGACGGCGGCTCGGCTTCAACATATCCACTGTAAGGGTTCCCTTTGACACGTTGGGTAGTTGTTTAGCACCGGCTGGCCAGTTCTTCTTGTAAAGACATCCAAATCTATTGGACTGGCCAGTAAGCCCTATTGCCTTCGCCAAATCCTTCACCAAGAAGGTTTCCTTGAATTCCCTTTCCAGTAAAACCAAACCTGACTATACTCGAGATTTGCAGGTTGATACTCCATGGTGGCGTAAAACTGGTACACCATTGCATCGTTACACCGTGCCGGCTCAGTCTCTAGCTTATCCCAACCCTGAAAACATAGCCATGTGGAGAAGCGCGAGATGTGCGAAGACTCTTGTAGCTCGGAGAGTAGATCAGAGGTGACGATTTCTGGAAATAGGAATGAGCGCTTGACAATACCTGTGGGGACTGGAGGGAATTCATTTTACACCTATTACCTTGGCGCGCTTGGAGCAAATAGAAACTATACGTTCAGGAACAACCTCTTGAGGCGGTGAGTCATGCTCAGAACCATCTGAAGATTCCACTTCTTCTGGAGGAGGAGTGAGAGGAGCCTTGCACTTCTTCTTTTGACGACGAAGCGCATCACTTTGTCTATCAGTGCACTGAGTCACTAGAGGGAGAGGGGAATCTGTCTCTGATCGTGATTGAATACGATAATCGCCATCTTCATCAAAGTCCGAGGGAATACCTGCTAGCAAATCCTTACATGAGAGACTGAGTACCTGGACGAGTTGAAGCACCAGGTCTGGATGGTGTCTCTATCTCCAGAATAGCTTTACCCTTGGCCGGGGTAGAAAGAGGAATAGTTTGAGTAGAAGCCCCTATGATTCGAGCGAGCTCTTTCTCTGCATCATATCCATCCAGATCTAAGTCGTCGGCTGTGATTGAGAAATCCACCTGTGGATCATGTGAGAAGAGAGGAGCTTCTGGGGCAGGAGGTGTTTTAGTGGGGCTGAGGTCTTTTGTGGTAGTTAGGTCTATAATGGGGGAATATGGGTCAGATGTATGTGTTTGGAGCGACTCATTTTGAGGAGCTGGGTTTGGGTCGGATGGAGTGGATGTGGAAGATTTAGATTTTATGATCAACTCGACCTGGGCACGAGTGGCAGGATCAAGGTCGGCAAGGTTCACGTTCTCCATTTAATTGTGAAGTAGTGATGGTTAGGAAATTTGAGAGGAGTTTAATAAAGAGAGAGAGACAAGAGGTAGATAACAAGGTAAGCGGAAGAAACAACACAGACCTGGTATTTATGCACTTGGCCTCTTCTCTTCACCGTTCAAACAACCAATCACAAATAACGACAGAAAAAGGAGCAACGGTCCACTAATGTTGCTGATTAGACGTGCTAGGCTCCAACAGTCAGAAAACTAGCCGTTGAATGCAGAAAGCAGAAAATACCGTTGGACAGATCCGTTGAATGTAGCCGTTGCTTCACACTTAAGCAAACCCGAAAATTCTAAACACAACACGCTGAAGTGCGCTTTGAAGCGCTATGAAGCTCAACCAATAACCACTGATTAAACCTCTGATGTAGCAGAAAACTGACTTGAAGCGTTAGGTGTAGCCATGTGATGTCAAGTTTAACTTACCAACCACAATGTAATGCAAGTAATGAATAGGAAGATGCACATTTCATATTGGGGACATTAGAGCATTCAATCACTCAAGTTGATGTGGTCATATGTGCATATACATATAATATGGTAATTGGGCTTTATGTCACCAAATGAATACTTCTCATATGTGGAGTTCAAGTAAGGGTAAGAGAAGCGTAACATCTAGTCAGGCTAAGGACACCTATGCAATGGATCATTTCTTAGGCATGTAATATGGGTAGAAGACGATCACCATTGTCAAGTTTTGGCAAAGAAGAGCATGTAATGGCTATGATTATAACAGATCAAGGAGCAACGGTCCACTAATATTGCTGATTAGACGTGCTAGGCTCCAACAGTCAGAAAACTAGCCGTTGAATGCAGAAAGCAGAAAATAGCCGTTGGACAGATCCGTTGAATGTAGCCGTTGCTTCACACTTAAGCAAACCCGAAAATTCTAAACACAACACGCTGAAGTGCACTTTGAAGCGCTATGAAGCTCAACCAATAACACTGATTAAACCTCTGATGTAGCAGAAAAATGACTTGAAGCGTTAGGTGTAGCCATGTGATGTCAAGTTTAACTTACCAACCACAATGTAATGCAAGTAATGAATAAGAAGATGCACATTTCATATTGGGGACATTAGAGCATTCAATCACTCAAGTTGATGTGGTCGTATGTGCATATACATGTAATATGGTAATTGTAATAACCCTCTCTTCGACTACCGAATGTTTTTGTGACATCAACATTATTTTTTATAATAATAATATATTTGATTTATGATCTTAAATTTTGATAATGATTTTTATGATTTTCTTTCTATATAATTAAGTCAATACTTATTTATTTATGATTCCGATGACATTCTCTTAGCTTTTTATCTTCACTTCTCGCTCGAGATACCTCCTTCTCGACGAGATCTCTCTACAGAAACTTCTGATGTACTTTCCCGACCGAGATTGGTACCTCCTCGACCGAGGTCTTCCTTCTCGACGAGATCTTCCTTCTCGACGAGATCTTCCTTCTCGACGAAATCTTCCTTCTCGACGAGATCTCTCTACAAAATCTTCGAGGTAGCTCGGCTTCGCCTCTTAGCTTCTCCAACGCTCGTCGAGTAACCGTACATGCTGACTCGTCGAGGATCAGCCTACGCTGCTCCTGCTCATCCTGCGTAGGCTTCTGCTCATCCTGCTCGTCGAGTATCTCTAGCTCCATCCCGCATAGGTCCTATGCTCGTCGAGTACCTGTCTACGTTGCTCGCCGAGTTCATCTCTGCTCGTCCTGTATAGGTCCTGCTCGTCGAGGACCTCCTGTGAAGGCATGGCTAATCTTCATCTAGATCCATCCCGAATGTACTAAAGACAGCACCAGGGGATCTCCAATACAAAAGCCATAAAAACGCTCACGAGCATTCCGCGAATCTACAAATGAACTCCTAACCTAGATTCCGGAATTACCACTCGTCGAGCACCTAAACACAACTAAACCTAACTAATAGTCGCTGGTTAACACCATAATATAAGCTCCTATCAATTTAGAATTTTAAATATATTTCCGATGACATTCTCTTAGGTTTTAAAAATATATTTTGAAGAGCCTTGTAAATACTTTAAATGTCGGGTTTGTTAAAAGGGCATTTTTACAATCTTCCGAAAACTAGCGGGTAAATCCCTTAATTAATCAGGATACTGAATTATTTCATCCCCTCTACTCATCTCCTTCCTCTGTAGCTTTGCCTCCTTCAACAATACCCTATACTCCATTTTTTTCTTCCCCTACCACCTCCCTTCATCATTTCTCTCCATTATTGTAGCAGAATTCCCTCCATTTCTTCCTATAAATAGCCTACTCCGTTCCATTACCAGCCGTGCAATAAACATATATACATAAAAACAAACCAAAGCAAAGAGCTTCGTTTTCATCTCTTTCGTTCCTCCTCTGGCCAAACAATTCCGCGAGCTTCGACGTCGCTCGGCGAGCAACCACCGCGCCACCTCCTCCCTTCCTCCTCCGGCGAGCATTCGTTTCCTCTGTTTCCGGTGAAGCCGAACCATTCCGGCGAGCTTGTTTCTGCCCCTCCGGTGAAGCTCGTTCTCGGCGAGGTCGACCACCAGCACTCCGACGAACTGCAGTCAGACTCTGTGCCGCTTTTGCGCCACCGCTGGTCGCCGTCGTCGTCCATCGTTGCCGGTGAGTTGTTTGTTGTGTTGTCGCTGCTCTATTTTAGTATTTGGGTTGCTGTTGATTTCAAGCAACGAAGAAGTTGATAGTAATATATAAGAGGTGGGGGCCACATTCTAAAGTAAGTACAATTGTTAATGCTGCGTGTCTGTAGATGAAGAAAGGTGAGGTGGGGGCCTACATAAGTATTTATTAGTACTACGTTACACACACGGAGTTATACATACTTCTTAATGTTTAAACGGCATGTTTAAACAAGTACCGACTCTTAAAATCGAACGTGTCAATTATTAACTCTAATTTATTCTTGTGATTTGGGTATCACTTTTGGAACGAGATCGGAACTGAAATCGAACCTGTCAATTAATTAAATCCTAGTACAATAATAACTATGTACATTATTATTGGATTTAATTAATTCCTTTAGAGCTATTTTAATTGAAATAATTAATAGAAATATTATTTCGATTAAATTAATTAAATTTTTTGATCTAGGACTAATTGATATAATTTAATAGAAATAATTATATCAAGCATAGTCTAATTATAATTTTATTCGCGTGTCTGGGTACCGCTTTGGATCGGAATTTTTGAAGATCGAGTTCGTTGACAAGGTTCCAAACTCTATCTTAGACCCCGATCAATCCTCGTAATTAAGGCAAGTGGTGGTTCCTCTTGCTAAGCTTGTTTCATTCCGTTATTGACCGACAATTAATATTGAAATTAATTGTTGACTACTCGGGAAATTCCTAAAATCTGATCAATTGTGTTGGGAACATTGTGTGCTAATGTGTTTTTCATATCTATCTAGGTTGATAGTTATGCCTTACATATATTGTATATAGTTATCTAGTCATCGTTATGATGAGGATATTGCTTGTGGACATTGCGTGCCTATGTGTGGACTTTAGTCTTTAGATATTGACTTTAATAGTCATATGGACTAGGGATATTACGGCCTCGCGAGGCGTAATGATCTCTTTATAACGTTGTATTAGGAGGACTATTGCCCTAATACTTTTTGGTCATGACCGTACCCTTATTCGAATATAAGTGGTGGTGCACTTAGCTAGTGCCGTTATTCTGGGTTTGATTCCCATCTTGGTTCTCGTGTATCGAGACGTGCTCGTTTATCGAGCTGTGATAAAAGCTTCAACATGAATGAATGTTTTGAGAAGTAAATAAGATAAGTGCTGCTATGCACATAATTAATGTGTTCCGGACAATTAGTACAACTTGGAAAATTGTCTGGCCTCCCGGTTAAGTAAGTCATCTTTCCAATCTGAATTCGCACAACACGTATGCGGTGAGGTTGGTCGTTGGCCCAATTATTCATGGAAGGTGTTTTGAAAATCATTGCTGTGTAATGCTTATAATGTTCCCACACAAATCATAATTTCCTATAAGACTCAATTCCGTTGGAGTCTTCTTTTGCTGTGAATTCCGTATAAGACTCAGTTCTTTCGGAATCTTCTGTTGTTACCTTCCTTGTTCTTGATTCAATAATAGTATCCGAGTTTCTTCATCTCGGCTTTCGTTCGAGAAACGAAGTTACTAGATACCACTATTCATGATCTATTGTATATCCCATTTGCATGGTCTTTCATTAGACTGACCGACCGCTATTTTCCTTGCATGGTTGGCTGGTGTTGTTCGCCCCTTTTTACGACAACATCAGACGGTTTTTAGAAGGTTGAAGAAGGAGTCCTGATATTGGCAGTTGGTGTTTCAAGTACAAGTTTCAAGGTTAAAGATCCTGTTGTTGAAAATGTTTAAATTTCTTTTAAAGTTATTATTCAAGTCTTCCGCTGTAATTCTAAAACTATGTTGGATTTCTGTTTCCATCGTACTTTATTTTCCGCACTGTCTTGTAAGACTTCAATATTATTATGTTATCGTGATGTATTTTGTTTAATGCTCTAAGCCTTAGTGACTTTGGACTCGTTGTTTGAGGTCATTGGCGGTAATACTTCCCAGTGTATTTTGGGGGTGTTACAGATTTGGTATCAGAGCTAAAAGTTTTCGAAAATCTATTATCATAATAGATTATAAAACCTTAAAATTATTCTTCAAAGATTTTTACAAATCGTTTGAAACTCTGTCTACTATCATTATTATTTTTCTTTTATGAAAATAGAAATATCTTGTTGATATTTTTCATTTCTTAAATCCTAGAAAATGATTTGGATTTGAAGAAAGAGTATGTTTGCTCCATTTTTGATATTTTTGAAACACTGCCAAATTCCAGTGGGACTCTTCTACCTTTATAAGAAGATCGCGTCTTTGATCTCTATCGTTCCGATCTATCAGTGTCTCGTTGTAGACGATAGTCGTTGTCGAAGCAGCTCATGGAGCAGTTATCTCCTATCGATCGTTCGAAGCTTATCTTTCGGGTCTTGATGTGTTACAAGTAGTGATCGTCTGCATATTTTATGATTGTGTCACTGCATTTTTGCGACCCCTAAGTTGGTGCGGATGCCGTAATCCAAATCTAATACCTTTATCTATTTTCAGATGGTGAACAAGAAGAATAGTTCTCGTCGTGGAGCTGTTGGACCAAGCAACATTTCTCAGGTTCAGCTAGGAATTGATACTCATCAGCAACATGAGTCTGGGTCCAGTTCCCACAATAACCAAGGCGTCCATGGTCAGGACAATGCTAATCGCGCTGTAGGAAATGTTGAAGTGCCTGTCAATCCAGTTGCTCCAATAGCATTTGATGCGGCAACTGTTGAGGCGATTAAGAAAATCGTGGCTGAAGCTGTCACAGGACTAGCTGCTACTGGGATGCCTGTTGGTAATGAGGAGCTCAGGGATCTCGCAACTCGTTTGCATGCTGACAACGAGGGAAATAGGTATGGTCGAGCTTTAAAGACTATCAGTTCGATGAGGCCAGATTCTTATGACGGTACTGGAGAACCCGTCGAAGTGTCTTACTGGTTTGGACATATGGAACGCTTGTTCAGGAATGTGGTGTGCACTGAAGCTGAGAAAGTGCACATTGCCTCAATGCAGTTGAAAGGTCTTGCTAGTGTATGGTGGGAGAACTCAGGATTAGCTGATCATCCTGGACTGAACTGGAGAATGTTTAAGAAAAAGATGATGGACCGTTTCTTCTCTGACTCCATGAGAGAGGAGAAACGCAAGGAATTTTTGTATCCTAGGAATTTCGGGTTGAAAGTGCTTGAGTTAGCTGCCAAGTTTAACCATCTGTTGCACTATGCTGAGTATGATGAGATATCTGAATCAAGGAAGATCAAGCTCTTCCATGACTGGATGAACCCAGATGTTAAGCCTTTGATGTTGCGTCATGGTTGCACTACTCTGGAACAATATGTGGATGCTGCCTATCAGGTCGAGGTGACCTTAGAAGAATCAAACAAGAAGAGGAATAGGCAGAAGCCAAGTGGTGGCAACAACCAAAACAGTGGATTCAAGCGTCCTGCACCACCTGCTCACTTCTCCAAGTCAGGTCGAGCTAAGACCGAGACCACTCAGTCAAGGTCCACTCAACGGTTTGGACAGAGCAAGCGCCCAATGGAATGCTATAACTGTGGGACTCCTGGACATAAGAGCAATGAGTGCACGAAGGATAAGAGAACCTGCTTTACTTGTGGAAGAGGTGGACACTTGCAGGCTTATTGTCCTAAGAATAGGCAGGTTCAGGGTCAATCCCAACAAGGCTCGGTTAGCTACAACAACCGACCTCGACAAGGGCCTACGAGGACTGTGAATACTGCCACACAGTCAAAAGTTCAGAACAAGGGAAAGGCTCCAGTTGAATCTGGTAGCCAGGGTCAGCGATTGTACCAGATGCGCGAGGTTGATGAACCAAATGTTCCTACTGCTCAAGGTACCTTATACCTATATTCTACCTCAGTCTGCATATTATTTGATTCTGGTGCTACACATTCTTTTATTGCGGAGAATTGCGTGAATAAGTTAGGATTGAAATGCAATGATTCATGCGAACCATTTGTGGTGAACCTTCCCAATGGGGAACGGTTAATAGGAACTAAACGACTGTCAAAATTTCCTGTGACCATTCAAGGTCGAGATTTTGAAGCTGACTTGATCTGTATTGCCATGGCTCCATACGATATTATTCTCGGGATGGACTGGCTAACACGTCACGGGGCGGTGATCGATTTCAGTACCAGGACTGTGTCAATTTCATCTGGGGGCCAGCATGTGTGTAAGTTCAAGGGTCGGAATGACGCCGATAATGGGAACTTGATTAATGCTATGGCAGCGTTTAAGCTGCTTCGACAAGGTTATGTCGGGTATTTGTGTTATTTGGATGTGCCCGAAAAAGATGAAGTTCTGGTTCATGATATTCCTGTTGTGCGTGAATTTGTGGATGTCTTCCCGGAAGAAATCCCAGGTCTACCCCCTAACCGTGACGTGGAGTTTACTATTGAGTTGGAACCAGGAACGGCGCCGATCTCAAAGGCACCTTATCGAATGGCTCCAATAGAAATGCAAGAACTGAAACAGCAGCTTGAAGAGTTGCTAGATAAGGGATATATTAGACCAAGTGCATCTCCTTGGGGTGCCCCTGTCTTGTTCGTCAAGAAGAAAGATGGATCTTTTAGACTTTGCATCGATTATCGAGAGCTGAACAAAGTCACCATCAAGAACAAGTACCCCTTGCCGAGGATTGATGATCTCCTAGATCAGTTACAGGGTGCCAAAGTCTTCTCCAAGATCGATCTGAGATCAGGTTACCATCAGCTCAGGGATTCGTGAGGAGGATATTCCAAAGACTGCATTTCGGACAAGATATGGACACTACGAGTTTGTAGTAATGCCATTCGGACTAACAAATGCTCCAGCTGTGTTCATGGATTTGATGCACAGGTGCTTTAGGCAGTATCTGGACAAATTTGTCGTGGTGTTTATTGACGACATTCTGATCTACTCCCCGAATGAAGGAACTCATGAAGAACATCTTCGGATTGCCTTATCAATTCTTCGAGAAAATCAGTTGTATGCCAAGTTGTCCAAGTGCGACTTTTGGTTAAAAGAAGTGTCCTTTCTTGGTCATGTGATCAATGAGAAAGGAGTAATGGTTGATCCTCAGAAGATTGAAGCGGTGGCTAATTGGAAGCAACCCCAGAATGTTAAAGAAGTGCGTAGCTTCTTGGGACTTGCAGGCTATTATAGACGATTTGTCGAAGGATTTTCAAAGATAGCCTTGCCTATGACCAGTTTTACTTCGTAAGGCTCACAAGAAGTTCATTTGGGATGAGAAGTGTGAGGCCAGCTTCCAGAAGCTGAAAAAGTGTTTGACATCTGCACCAGTGTTGTCGTTGCCTGAAGGAACTGAAGGATATGTGGTTTATAGTGATGCTTCTAAGCAAGGTTTGGGATGTGTGCTTATGCAACATGGAAAAGTCATAGCATATGCATCTCGACAGCTTAAGCCATATGAAGCAAACTATCCTACCCATGATTTAGAGTTAGCCGCAGTGGTCTTTGCATTGAAAATTTGGAGGCATTATCTTTATGGTGTTCGTTGTCAGATTTTCACTGATCACAAAAGTCTGAAGTATGTGTTCACTCAGAAGGAGTTGAATATGAGGCAACGTCGATGGTTAGAGTTACTCAAGGATTATGACATCGAGTTACTCTATCATCCAGGGAAAGCTAACATTGTAGCTGATGCATTGAGTAGAAAGACGACGCATGAGACTGCTAGAGCATTGCTCACTGCTCAACCAGAATTACAACGTGAATTGCTAAGGAGCGAGATTGAAGTATGGCTTGATCGGCAGCAAGGACACTTGAATATGTTGGAAGTCCAGTCTACCTTACTCCATCAAATCAAGGAGAAGCAAGTCGATGACATCATCTTGGTGAAGTTGTGCACTGAAGTTCAAGATGGGAAAGCACCCGGCTTTGTGATACAGGATGATGGATCACTATGGTTTCAGAATCGCATCTGTGTGCCTAATGATGTTGAGATTCGTCAACAAATTATGAGAGAAGCTCATTCTGCTGCATACTCGGTACATCCAGGGTCAAGTAAGATGTACAAGGATTTGAGAAGAAATTTCTGGTGGCCCAACATGAAGTGGGATGTGGCAGAATTTGTATCAAAATGTTTGACCTGTCAGAAAGTGAAGATTGAACACCGCAGACCTGGTGGAGAGTTGCAACCTCTTCCGATTCCATAGTGGAAGTGGGAAGATATTTCCATGGACTTTGTTAATGGATTACCTAAGACTCAAGGGCAGAAAGATGCTATTTGGGTGATTATTGACCGACTTACTAAGAGTGCTCATTTCGTCGCTATCAAGTCGAATTGGGGAACTCAAAAGTTGGCTGAAGTGTTTCTGCACGAAATAGTACGTCTTCATGGTACTCCAAAAACCATAGTCTCTGACCGAGATGGTCGTTTTATGTCAAGGTTCTGGAAAGAACTACATAAGGCCATGGGAACTGAGTTGAGATTCAGTACTGCTTTTCACCCGCAGACGGATGGTCAGTCAGAAAGGACTATTCAGACTCTTGAAGACATGTTGAGAGCTTGTGTCCTAGATCGAACTTCCAGTTGGGAAAGCAGCTTAAGTCTGATAGAATTCACCTACAACAACAGTTGGCATTCAACCATCAAGATGGCTCCTTTCGAAGCCTTGTATGGTCGGAAGTGCAGATCACCGATTTGTTGGGACGAGAACGCTGACAAGATTTTGTTGGGTCCCGATCTGGTGGAAAGGACTGCCTCAGATGTCGCTTTAATCAGACAACGAATGCTCACAGCCCAGAGCAGACAGAAGTCCTATGCAGACTTGAAGCGGAGAGATGTTGAGTTTACAGTCGGCGATAGGGTATTCGTGCGAGTGTCTCCATCAAAAGGGGTTTTTAGATTCGGGAAGCGCGGGAAGCTTAATCCTCGCTATGTTGGACCATTCGAAATCCTTGAACGAGTTGGATCGTTGGCTTACCGTCTGGCATTACCACCTTCTACACACCCAGTGCATAATGTCTTTCATGTGTCTCTACTGAGGAAGTACGTGCCAGATGATTCTCACGTCCTCAATTATGATGACATCGAGATTCAAGAGAATGGAACGTACGAGGAGAGACCCGTTCGTATTCTGGAACGAAGGGAAAAACAATTGCGTCACAAGATGGTTCCGCTCGTCAAAATTTTGTGGTCCAAGTCCGAATCCGAAGAAGTGACTTGGGAAACCTGGGAGACCGAAGCCGATATGCGTAGTCGTTATCCTGAATTGTTTTCAGAATAGTTTCGGGTCGAAACTTTTCTTGAGGGAATAGTGATGTAATAACCTCAATTCTTCTTCCGCACTGTTGTTCTTCTATCCTTCGAACCTAGTCTCCTTTCGGTCAAGTTTCGGGGTTGAAACTTTTCTTAAGGGGGTGGTATTGTAATAACCCTCTCTTCGACTACCGAATGTTTTTGTGACATCAACATTATTTTTATAATAATAATATATTTGATTTATGATCTTAAATTTTGATAATGATTTTTATGATTTTCTTTCTATATAATTAAGTCAATACTTATTTATTTATGATTCCGATGACATTCTCTTAGCTTTTATCTTCACTTCTCGCTCGAGATACCTCCTTCTCGACGAGATCTCTCTACAGAAACTTCTGATGTACTTTCCCCGACCGAGGTCTTCACTTCTCGACCGAGGTCTTCCTTCTCGTCGAGGTCTTCCTTCTCGACGAGGTCTTCCTTCTCGACGATATCTTCCTTCTCGACGAGATCTTCCTTCTCGACGAGACCTCTCTACAGAATCTTCGAGGTAGCTCGGCTTCGCCTCTTAGCTTCTCCAACTCTCGTCAAGTACCCGTCCATGCTGCTCGTCTAGGATCCGCCTACGCTGCTCCTGCTCATCCTGCGTAGGCTTCTGCTCGTCGAGTATCTCTAGCTCCATCCCGCGTAGATCCTATGCTCGTCGAGTACCTGTCTACGTTGCTCGCCGAGTTCATCTCTGCTCGTCCTGTATATGTCCTGCTCGTCGAGGACCTCCTGTGTAGGCATGGCTAATCTTCATCTAGATCCATCCCGAATGTACTAAAGACGAGCACCAGGGGGATCTCCAATACAAAAGCCATAAAAACGCTCACGAGCATTCCGCAAATCTACAAATGAACTCCTAACCTAGATTCCGGAATTACCACTCGTCGAGCACCTAAACACAACTAAACCTAACTAATAGTCGCTGGTTAACACCATAATATAAGCTCCTATCAATTTAGAATTTTAAATATATTTCCGATGACATTCTCTTAGGTTTTAAAAATATATTTTGAAGAGCCTTGTAAATACTTTAAATGTCGGGTTTGTTAAAAGGGCATTTTTACAATCTTCCGAAAACTAGCGGGTAAATCCCTTAATTAATCAGGATACTGAATTATTTCATCCCCGCTACTCATCTCCTTCCTCTGTAGCTTTGCCTCCTTCAACAATACACTATACTCCATTTTTTTCTTCCCCTACCACCTCCCTTCATCATTTCTCTCCATTATTGTAGCAGAATTCCCTCCATTTCTTCCTATAAATAGCCTACTCCGTTCCATTACCAGCCGTGCAATAAACATATATACATAAAAACAAACCAAAGCAAAGAGCTTCGTTTTCATCTCTTTCGTTCCTCCTCTGGCCAAACAATTCCGGCGAGCTTCGACGTCGCCCGGCGAGCAACCACCGCGCCACCTCCTCCCTTCCTCCTCCGGCGAGCATTCGTTTCCTCTGTTTCCGGCGAAGCCGAACCGTTCCGGCGAGCTTGTTTCTGCCCCTCCGGTGAAGCTCGTTCTCGGCGAGGTCGACCACCAGCACTCCGACGAACTGCAGTCAGACTCTGTGCCGCTTTTGCGCCACCGCTGGTCGCCGTCGTCGTCCATCGTTGCCGGTGAGTTGTTTGTTGTGTTGTCGCTGCTCTGTTTTAGTATTTGGGTTGCTGTTGATTTAAAGCAACGAAGAAGTTGATAGTAATATATAAGAGGTGGGGGCCACATTCTAAAGTAAGTACAATTGTTAATGCTGCGTGTCTGTAGATGAAGAAATGTGAGGTGGGGGCCTACATAAGTATTCATTAGTACTACGTTACACACACGGAGTTATACATACTTCTTAATGTTTAAACGGCATGTTTAAACAAGTACCGACTCTTAAAATCGATGATATAAATTTATTGAAATATTTATATTAGAATAAATTATTAACTATAATTTATTCTTGTGATTTGGGTATCACTTTTGGAACGAGATCGGAACTGAAATCGAACCTGTCAATTAATTAAATCCTAGTACAATAATAACTATGTACATTATTATTGGATTTAATTAATTCCTTTAGAGCTATTTTAATTGAAATAATTAATAGAAATATTATTTCGATTAAATTAATTAAATTTTTGATCTAGGACTAATTGATAATTTAATAGAAATAATTATATCAAGCATAGTCTAATTATAATTTTATTCGCGTGTCTGGGTACCGCTTTGGATCGGAATTTTTGAAGATCGAGTTCGTTGACAAGGTTCCAAACTCTATCTTAGACCCCGATCAATCCTCGTAATTAAGGCAAGTGGTGGTTCCTCTTGCTAAGCTTGTTTCATTCCGTTATTGACCGACAATTAATATTGAAATTAATTGTTGACTACTCGGGAAATTCCTAAAATCTGATCAATTGTGTTGGGAACATTGTGTGCTAATGTGTTTTTCATATCTATCTAGGTTGATAGTTATGCCTTACATATATTGTATATAGTTATCTAGTCATCGTTATGATGAGGATATTGCTTGTGGACATTGCGTGCCTATGTGTGGACTTTAGTCTTTAGATATTGACTTTAATAGTCATATGGACTAGGGATATTACGGCCTCGCGAGGCGTAATGATCTCTTTATAATGTTGTATTAGGAGGACTATTGCCCTAATACTTTTTGGTCATGACCGTACCCTTATTCGAATATAAGTGGTGGTGCACTTAGCTAGTGCCGTTATTCTGGGTTTGATTCCCATCTTGGTTCTCGTGTATCGAGACGTGCTCGTTTATCGAGCTGTGATAAAAGCTTCAACATGAATGAATGTTTTGAGAAGTAAATAAGATAAGTGCTGCTATGCACATAATTAATGTGTTCCGGACAATTAGTACAACTTGGAAAATTGTCTGGCCTCCCGGTTAAGTAAGTCATCTTTCCAATCTGAATTCGCACAACACGTATGCGGTGAGGTTGGTCGTTGGCCCAATTATTCATGGAAGGTGTTTTGAAAATCATTGCTGTGTAATGCTTATAATGTTCCCACACAAATCATAATTTCCTATAAGACTCAATTCCGTTGGAGTCTTCTTTTGCTGTGAATTCCGTATAAGACTCAGTTCTTTCGGAATCTTCTGTTGTTACCTTCCTTGTTCTTGATTCAATAATAGTATCTGAGTTTCTTCATCTCGGCTTTCATTCGAGAAACGAAGTTACTAGATACCACTATTCATGATCTATTGTATATCCCATTTGCATGGTCTTTCATTAGACTGACCGGCCGCATTTTCCTTGCATGGTTGGCTGGTGTTGTTCGCCCCTTTTTACGACAACATCAGACGTTTTTTAGAAGGTTGAAGAAGGAGTCCTGATATTGGCAGTTGGTGTTTCAAGTACAAGTTTCAAGGTTAAAGATCCTGTTGTTGAAAATGTTTAAATTTCTTTTAAAATTATTATTCAAGTCTTCCGCTGTAATTCTAAAACTATGTTGGATTTCTGTTTCCATCGTACTTTATTTTCCGCACTGTCTTGTAAGACTTCAATATTATTATGTTATCGTGATGTATTTTGTTTAATGCTCTAAGCCTTAGTGACTTTGGACTCGTTGTTTGAGGTCATTGGCGGTAATACTTCCCAGTGTATTTTGGGGGTGTTACAATCGGAACAAAGAGATTAGGAAGTAATTGGGCGGACTTTAGGGTTTGGTAGCCAATGAAAGGGATGAAGTACTTTTGGGGGGTTTTTCCTAGTTTCCTTTGGGAGCTTTTTTTATGCTTCTACATCATATCTTTATTATCTTGTCCTAGCTCTTTATAACTTTTATTGGATCGTTTAGTGTAAAAGTGTCAGGAAAGACCGTGATTTTTTTCTCTGGGCAGTGGAGTAATTAAAAGACAAACATTTTAAGACAAACACTTTATTTAGGATAATAATTTCAATATAAATTAGTTTTGAGTAAATTACTGACTTCTAACAAAGAATTAGAAGGATTTAGAACAATACTCTTTATTAATATCTTGTTCGTTATAAATAGAAAACTCGGATTACAACCTGAATCACTCATCTCACTCGTATCCAAACTCAACCTTACACAATATAGTTCTCTCTTCTCTAAGCCTATGAATAGTCTCAAAATCAACAAACACAAATTTCTAATTGTTAATGACTATATATTCACTCGGCGATATTGAAACCCTAATATCCAAGTAATATATTTTCTTTACTTAAATTAACATTATATCGCAAGATATGTTTATTAATTTAGGTAAACAGAATATATCAACTCAATGAACCTAGACTCTCTTGCTATAATCAAATCTTTCGTTTTCTTCTTAACAAAGATAATATTCCTTTTTCAAGATCGTCTAACTGTTTTGACCGACTCTTTGAAGATTCTCTTAATCAACTCTCTTCGAAGATCTTCTTAACCGACTCTCCTTTTTAGAGTCATTCCTGGAACTCGTTCCTCATTCCAGTTCTTCCTTCCTTCAGTCTTGTTCTGGTATACTTTCATGACATAGTATCCTTCCATGTATAACAAGTTTTCATATAAGGAAGTTTTCCTCAAATATAAACTTTGGTCACTCTGCAATACTTCACTCAGGGAAACTTCATATAAGTGTTTGTTATCATCAAAACCCGAGAAACCCTAACAAATTCCATCTTTTTGATGGTGTCAAACACCCTTAGCTTTTCATACTTAAAACAAGTCCTATATTGAGAAATTGATGTGTTGGGTTATAGGAAGTAGGCAACTCAGTTTCTATAAGGAAGCGGTTGAGATTTCACTAGATATTATAGTTTAGATTCATGGTATCTTGCAGATTTTGAATATTTTAGTTTAGGAAAGTTATTTTATCATTCACCTTTATAGGGTTTTGCTTTAGGGTTTTGAAAAGGTTGTCGAATTTGTTTACATCTATTGAGAGAGTCTGTACAAGCCTAAGTAGAGAATCGTGTGTCGAGTCTAAGAATTGTGTCTTCGACTTAGGTTGTAACTCTTGTGATTCGATCAAATAGAAAAGTGTATTTTGGGTTTCATTTTTTGTTTCAAGAATTACACAAATATGTAAACTCTAAGCTTGAATTCCGCTCTTAGGAATCGAGATTCAAGTTCATAAGATCAAGCCGTTATCGATCCTACAACTGGTATCAGAGCAGGATCCAATTCTGAAACAAGGACCACAAAACGAATTCACACTTGGTGTCTCCATCAACAAACCACATCAACTTCAAGTGAGAGAGATCGACCGGTGGTTGGGAGTTCACACGAGTTACATTCAAATTCAAGACTACCAGTGTTGTAAGATCATCGAACTCAGTGATGAGGAAATCCCTGCAACTATCAAGGATAGAAAGGACTGGCAACCCGAGCACTATATCAAGATGGAGAAAAATGTCAAAGCTCGCCATCACATAGTAATCGGACTCATGCGAACCGACATCGACAAGGTCATTAGCATAGCTACTGCCAAAGAAATATGGGCGGCCATCATAGCCATCCACAGAGGGAGCGATTACATGAAGAACAACCGAAAATTCAGAAGAGAGTTCCATGCCTTCAAGATGCTTCATGGAGAAAGTGTGTTTGTCTGGCAATCCAGATTCACTGTTCTACTGGATAAATTAAGTGTCTCTGGAGTCACTATCCCTTAATGGGAACAATCTCTAACAGTCATCTATGGAATGAGTGACAAATATGAGCTGACTAGAAGGATCGTCCTTATGTCCAACAAAAGTAAGTCCCTTTCGGTGATGAACATCTTTGGAAATTTCTTCGATCAACAAACTGGGGACAACCAAAGAAGTAACATGATCAAGAAAACAAGAGGGATTGCTTTAAAGCTTACTAGAGTTCTAGAGAAGATGGAAAACGAAGAGGACGATGATGATGATGATGTGGAGATCACCCTTATGAAAAAGATGGTCAAGAAGTTCTTCAAGAACAAAACCTCTCGATCTATCTCAACTTTCAAAAGGGACCTCAAGGACTACATGCTATAACTGTCAAGAGAAAGGCCACCTCGCAAAGACATGCACGTCTATGCCCAAGGTAGAACCTGCTGAACAAAAGACCCTTTTTTCACTGTGGGAAGAAGATGATAATGAAGCTGATCTTTATGAAGGCTTCCAAGACATATACCTCATGACCAATTAAGAGGAAGCGACTTCTAAAATACATCTGACTCCTAATTTTATCAATCAACTTAGCATTCTAAGAACAAAATGAACTTATAAACATATTAAAGACCTACTTCTAAGGTAGGTCTTACTCCTAATTTCTAGATCGCCTGACATATGAAACTAACTTTACGTATATAAGATCTTGCGGGACTTAAAAAAAATCATCCTTACTGCATTATATATAGAGAGGTAGTTAATTACGAAGAGAAATAACGCATGGGCTAGAGAGATTCTTGGGCGCCAATAGTTTCAACCCACTTTAGACATGATACCATAATTTCTCTCTTTGTTTTCTTAATTTTTACATCTCTCTATTAGATTTTGCATGATTAAAACTCATCTCTTCATCATCCACACATGAATTAAGATCAGACCTCCATTCCCGGTTAGTCCCTCGACATTCGATCTCCGTCAATCAACATCCTCTTCTCTGTTCTTTGTGAAATAAGTTTGTTGTTTGATGTTACAGAAAATCAAAAGAAGAGAAAATGGAGGGAGATAAAGATTCAAAGCCACCGAGAGTAAAATCAAGAACCAATTTGGTAGGTTTAGGCGAAGAAGCATTCATGAAAAACAGCCAGGTAGAAAGCCCTAATTACAAGAAATCATACAGCTGTTTGTGCTCCCCTACCACCCACGCCGGATCCTTCCGTTGCCGTCTCCACCGCCAAAACTCATCAACTTCCAGCGGAATGCGCCGTGGCTCCTCCGTCGGCTCTAATCTCTCCGATTTGGCCACCAAATTCGATCCATCTCTCTCCTCTCTCTCCAGAGAAGCTTAGTTTAGCCAGCTTGGATATATTTATATTGCTTCCGATAATGTATTTGAGGATGCAATTTATAACAAATGATCCGTCTTTGTAAATTGCTATTACTCGAGAATCTATTGGTTTGATGTCTATATACTGAAATTTTGTTCTGTGCTTTGCAAAACTTCGATAGGGGCATGTAACTTCTAGCTCAAATTTGATATGATTAACATGTTTTACATGGATTGATCAAGTTCGTTTGCATAAATCTTTTATGAAGTTAGTTTCACATAGACTTTTATTCATAACTAAAGAATAAAAAGCTTAGAAATATATTTTTCTTTTCAGAAGGCAGGAGAAATATGAATTTAATTCCATTTAAAATGAGTAAAAATAATGTGGTGAGCCTTCCTCGGCCCAAAACATATGCCAGCCCAATTGACTACCTGCGTCGTCAAGCTCGTGATTGATTCTTGTGTGTTAGGGCGTGAAAAGGAACCAGATAATTATCATGTCAGTCTTGAGAGGAAATTTGATCGCCAAATCTTCTTTCCATCTCCAATTAAGGCTCGCTTTGCTTCCATGGTAAGTTACAAGATACAATTCGTCATACTTGCTGTTTCAATTAGGATGTCAGAAAGAATTTTGTTGAGATTGTGAAACAACAAGTAGCTAAGTTCAAATATACGTGAATTATTCTGTTTAAGCTCAATTGCACCTTTCAGGTTGAAGCGGAATTGTAATGTAAGGTGCTCCAAAGATAGACAGTATGGTTCATCGTCTATGCCTGTTAGATACATACCTAAGAAACTTCGAGAAGCTCAAATATCCGAAAGTTTTTCTGCTTCTGAAACACAATCCCTAAACTCACACTCGAAACCTAGTGGAGGGGCAGAGAAACCTATAAATTCAGGTATGCCAAATTTTGAAAATTTTGTTAGGGGAAGTTCTGATTCATTCAGAGACGAAATTCCGGATACTAATGGCTGCGCCGTCAAGAATTTCAACAACTTAATCATGGACGAAATACCTGGTATTTTTATCTTTCTTACCTGTAGCCGTATGACTCTCTCCAATTCTGTTCATAACAAATCTTCTATGTGGTATGACCTAACTTTATAAAGGAAATTTCAGATGTGGATGAAGAAATGGGCTATGACACAGGAAGTATGGACTCTCAATCAATGGAGGAGTTAGAGGATTTTGATGAGGAGCTGGTAGTTGGAAACCTTAGTGCTAAAGGTGAGCTTAGCCTACAAGATTGTATGACTAAGACAGATGCAGCCAAAAAAGCAGTCGAATTACTAGCTGCAAGGTATATTCTCTCATTTTATCTGTGTGCTTTTGTTTATAAGTTCACTTGGATTAACCGATGTTGCTCATTCATGTGAATAGATCATATTTTCCTTGTAGATGCAGAGTTGCTGCTCAATTGATTGATTAGATTCTTGATTGGAGTTTCAGTTTATACTGACATGAACTTGATATCTTATTTACATTGTAGGGCTTTTTCAGCAATGGAGCTAAGAAAGAAATTGCTAGCAAAGTGCTTTCCAGCTAATGTTATTGATGGAGTGCTGTGTGATCTTCAGGAAAGGTACCTTCAGTTTATTCAAAACTTTAAGCTCATAGCAAAACTGAATCATACTCTTCTCTTATTATGTTATATAGAGGCATGCTCAATGATAGCTTGTACGCTGAAGCTTATTCGCGGTCTAGATGGACATCATCATACTGGGGTCCAAGACGAATCAAGCAAGTAAGTCTTGCTAGATAGAACATATGTTTACACTTTGCTGTGATATATAAAACGAACACATGGCATTTCAAAATTAGGCACTTTATATGAAGGGGGTTCATCAAGTAGATGCTGAGAATGCAATAAAAACGGTATTTGAGGAGGGGGAAGAAGGGGATCAACATCTCAAACTTGGCATATCAAAGTCTTCATTGGATAAGTTATATGTTCAGGCGTGTAAGCAATGGTTAAGATCAGAGGATGCGTCAAGGGATACAAGGAAAGGAAGGATGATTAGATGGCTGCAATATCGCGGTTTTAACTGGAGCGTAGTTGTTGTCATTTTAAAGAAACTAGAAGCTCAGTATCCTTCCTAGTCATGTAGTCAATATCATTTAGGTGTCTTGATTGATGTGGGTTTTGTGTTGTATGTTTTGTTTAAGCAAACATGGTTGAGTGTGAATGTGTACATTCCAAAGAAAGAACTAGGAAGTTAATTGGTTAGCTCAGGTTTGGCTTCATTCTTAGTTAGATGTTGCCAAAACAAACATTTTTTGGGAACAAGTACATAATCATATGATTGAAAGCACCTGTGTCTAAGTACACCAAATCCGATATAGCCCAAGTTAATTGTGTTGTATGTTTTGAAAGGAAATTCTAGTGCCTATGGATTTGTTTGGTGACGTATTTATAAAGACTTTATAAAGAAATTTTGTACTTATTCCAGAAAAATATTTTCAGCACGGTTTACGATGTCAAACATTGAAAAAGTGAAAATGAATGATAAATATTTATATGTAAAAAAGTCTTTATCAATATTTCTACCAAACAGGGTCTATATTAAATCAAGTTGTGCAAGGGGAATGATCCCTTGTGGAAAGGAGTCTAAGTACACCAAATCCAATATAGCCCAGGCGCAACCATAACAATGTTCCGAGAACTATTGCAAACAGACCACCCCAGATACAGGCAGCATCCACATTGAGCACGAGGGCTAGGACAACAAATTCTTGTACATCACAGATCCCCTTTGATTTTCGCAATTCCAGCATAGCCAAACCAAAATCCGGGCTATTTTGAGACTGACCCCAATCAAATAAGCGAGAGCCCGCCCATGCCAAGTCTGACTCAGGGCGTGGGAACAATGTTCTCCTGTATAGTTCAGATTTTAAAGGAAGAGTCCCAGAACACACCTTCCATAGAAATGTTTCAATTTCGGTGGACCTAAAGGGCCCATATCAGACTTCAGATATCGGAATCCGTTCAAACGTTGTACGTTCCATATCTGTTTGGCCACCAAAGACGTGTATCAGGACATTCTCGGAAGGATAGTGGAATTTCCATAATCGCACGTGCATCAGATGGGGCAAAATAGTGATTGACAGCAACTGAATTCCAGCAGCGCACACCCGACAACAGCAAGTCTGATACTCTCAGGTTCGCCGGAATTAAAGATACCGGACTCGGTTTACAGAGATGCTTACCAATCGGAATCCAATATTCAGTAGCTGCAATACCTGCACAAGTAAAACAGCCTTTTATGGTAAAACTTTAGTACTAATCTGGAGCGTTAGATTAGGCTAAATCAAATGGTTGAGATTAATCAAAACATCTCCAAATTAAAATTTTAAAAAAAGATTTTACCCTAGAATCTAGGGATTTAATCTTCTATTCCACACATTTTTTATTTGCCTTCATCTTTTCACTTTCCCTATCGTCTCTCTCTATTTTCACATATCCTCAAAATCGCCCCCATTATTCGTCGCTCGCCGTCCCCAATTTTGCCTGCACTCTTGCTCGCATGCGCTCCTGCTAACCTTCGAGTGAACAATTGACTGGATCTCTGTCTCTGTATCTCAAAGGTTCTTATTTGGTTGGAGCCAATTTGACAGTAGACATCTCCGACCTCTTAATCCCAATTCCGACGGCTCCGACCTCTTAATTTGTTTCGTATTTGGTTGTTTGTCCGTGATTAACCTAGGTTATTTGTCCTGCTCGCCTGCGCTCCTACTCGAAGCATGAAAATCATTACTCAAATTCCCGAAAAACAGACTTCGCAAGGGTTATTTGCAATATTGAAATCGTTACTGGAAATCACAAAAATCATTTCTCAAAATCGCGAAAAACAGAATTCGTAAACATCGAAATCGGGTTATTCGTAATAAAGAAATCCTGAAAATCATAACTCGAAATCACGAAAAATCATTACTCAAAATCAGAACTTAAATCACGAAAATCATTACTCAATTTAACATGAAGAAAGTGTCTTACAGTTGATTTCTGGGAAAAACACAACCGAAAATCAATACTCAAATCTCGAAAATTATTACTCAAATTCGCGAAAAAAGAATTTGCAAACATTGAAATTGAGTTATTCGTAACAGAGAAATCGCGAAAAACCAAATTAACACCTTTGATCTTGAAAACATTGAAAGTTTGACAGCAATCTGGGGAAAACATGTATTGTATCGCGAAAAATATACAACAAATTCTGAAAACTGTACGATAACTGAAAAAACGCACCTTTATGGATCTTGAAAAAATCTTAATCTCGAAACGAATAAACTATTGAACAATGAACCGGAAAAAATATTTTTTGAATTCATAGGAGATCGTTTTTGAAAAATTTAAAATCGTAATCAATTAAAACGGTTTTATTTTTATTTTTCCCTTTTTTCCTTCCCTAGATTCTCTCCTTTGTTTTTTAATTAATTTTCTTTTAATCAATCAAATTTTTCCAATCAAATCCACCCCATCCATTTTTTTCAATCTAATGGTCCAGATTAGTACTACCTTTTTACCACAAAAACCGTTTTACCGGAACCCATCTCTTAAGGTAAAATCCTATTTTAATTTATCTTTTCTTGTTTTGAAATTTAATTTAATTCATCTTTTTTATTTTGAACTAGAAAAGCATATTATAATAGTAGATACATTATTTTATTATAATTTATGGAAAATAGAAAAAATATTTAAAAATATGATGTGACATGACATAAGTTGCAATTTAGATTTGAATTTGAGTTTTACTTTTACAACCTTAATAATGAAAACCTAATTAAGATTACAATCTCATTAAACCCAATTCTATTTACCGTTGTAACATTCACTTAGCCAAATTGAATTCACCCATCCAATTCAATTTTGTTGTTCCATTGAACGCTTCCACCTCTTCATTCAACAAAATGGCGTGAAGGAGGTGATCCGGAAATTCCTTGCTAAGGTATGTGGTCTATTTGAGACTATGTATGGTAGAGGTGACATTACTGCTTTAGTTAGACGTATGGTTCCTGGTTGGGAGTTCGCTTCGAACTTTCACTTAGACCAGTGCGGTCGTATTCTTGTTGTTTGGGATCCTAGCTATGTTGATTTGGAGATTTTGACCATGTCTACGCAACATATTGGGTGTCTTGTTACTTGCAAGACTTCTGGTGTTAGATATGATATTTGCTTTGTTTATGGTCTTCATTCTGTTGTTGCCAGACGACCACTTTGGGGTTATGTTGATCAGCTGTTTGCAGCACATGATATTCCCTGGCTTCTTATGGGGGATTTCAACTGTGTCATGAATGCGAATGAGTGATTTCATGGTGAGGTTGTTCGTATGCCTGAGTGCAGAGATACGATTGATGCTTGTAGACGACATGGTCTGACTCCTACGTCTAGTGCTTCTCTCTACACTTGGACCAATGGTACCGTCTGAAGCAAGCTTGACAGAGCTTTAGTTCATCCTGGTTGGTTTTCTGCTAAGCATTATGTTAGGGTTGAATACCCGGATGTTGGTATCCTTTCGGATCACAAGCCTTGTGTTGTTACTCTTTGGCGACCTGAGGTTTGTGGGTGTGTGTACTTCAAGTTCTTTAGCATGTGGGCTGATCACCCGCGTTTTATTGAGGTGGTCTCGAATGGTTGGGTGTCTCCCCCTCAGGGCACTTGCCAGTTCAGACTTGCCAAACTCCTCAAGAGCTTGAAGTTCCCTCTGAAGTGCCTGAATAAGGCTGAATTCAGTTACATCTCCTCCCGTGCTGCTGCAACTATCTCTGCTTTTGATGTTGCTTTAGAGGATCTCAAACATGGTCCGGACGTTCCGGAATTGATTCAGGCTGCTTCTGATGCATGTGCGGCTGCTTCTCGGCTCTCTGCCGCTGAAGATAGCTTTCTTGGGCAACATGCTAAGGCCAGATATGTTCTTTTCAGTGATTAGTGTACTAGGTACTTTCACAACCTGATGAAGGCTAATGCTCGGAAGAGCTACATTGCTTCAGTGATTGACAGGACTGGTATGCCTACTACTGCTATTTCTGCTGTTACTGTTGAGTTCCTTGCTTTTTATCAAGGTTTGTTTGGGACTGCTGTGCCGGTTCAGTTGCCTGCTCCGTCTGTGTTTGCCCTTGGTCCTCGGCTGTCTGCTGAAGCGAGTGATTCTTTGGGTGTTGAGGTCTCAGTTGATGAGATTAGAGTTGCTCTTTGGTCTATTGGTGATGAGAAGGCTCCGGGCCCTGATGGGTTCAATGCGAGGTTCTTCAGGGCCTCGTGGGAGATTACTGGGCCTGATGTGTGTGCAGTTGTGAAGGAGTTCTTTGTCAGTGGATGACTTCTAAAACAGCTCAATCACACTGTTATTTCTCTTGTTCCGAAGGTGGATTCCCCATCCAGAGTTGAGCACTACCGACCTATTGCGTGCTGCAATGTTGTCTACAAGCTGATCTCAAAGATCATGACTGCTCGGCTTGCCAGAGTTCTTGGTACTCTCATTGACCCGGCCCAAAGCGCTTTTGTGGAGGGGCGGCTGATGAGTGAGAATATTTTTCTCGTCCAAGAACTGCTGAGGAGATAATCAGTCACTAGGGATACCATACGATGTTTCTTGAATGTAGACATTATCAAGGCATATAATACTGTGTCTTCGGAGTTCCTTCGGTTCACTTTGCGTCATCTGGGTTTGCCTGCTTGGTTTGTGCATGGGTTATGGAATGTGTCACTACTGCTACTTATTCGATAAAGGTCAACCGTGGTCTTCATGTTTTTTTCCCTGGTCGACGAGGTTTACGGCAGGGAGATCCTCTGTCTCCTCTTTTATTTGTGTTGTGTATGGAGATGTTCAGTAGATTGATGCGCAGGGATTCTGTTGTTTCAGAGTTTGGCTACCATCAACATTGTGCAGGTACTGAGCTCACTCATTTTGTCTTTGCTGATGATGTTGTTTTGTTCTGTCGGGGGAATGTTCCCTCTGTTTCCATCCTCAGTGACTGTCTCAGGAAGTTTGGGGATATGTTTGGCTTACGTGTCAGTGCGGCTAAGTCCTCTATGTTTTTGGCTTCTGTACATGATGATGAAGTGGGTACTTTACGTGCTATTACTGGTTTTTGAGAGGGTACTTTTCCTTTTAGGTACCTTGGGATCCCGATAAGTCCGCACAACCTTCGGGTTATGGACTATAAGCCGCTGCTGGGCAGGATCAACGGATATCTTAGTGCTTGGGCTAGGAGGAGTTTGTCCTTTGCTGGTCGACGTGAGCTTCTTGCTTCTGTGATTCAAGGTGTTGAGGGATTCTGGTTGTCTATTCTCCATGTGCCTACAGGAGTTCTTTCTGCTCTGATCAGCCTTTGTAGGAATTTTCTATGGCGTTGGCCGAGAGTTAGCTAGAGTAGTATCTGTTGCCCGAGACAGGAGGGAGGTCTGGGTCTGCGTGATTTGGCTGTTTGGAACAACTGCTTCCTCCTGAAGCATTATTATCATATTTCTGAGGGGCGGGAGAGTCTATGGGTTCGTTGGATCCACCATAGGTATCTGCGTGTTGATAGCCCTAGCACTTGGGTGGCTCATCGTCGAGATTCCTCTCTGATCAAGGGGATTCTGGCTGCTAGGGATAGAGTTGTTCAGCTGGCTGATAGAGAGTTGGGAGTTGAGGAGACTCTTGATAGTTGGTGTAATGCTGACAGGTTCAGTGTCTCGGCTGCATATGATGCGTTCCGGGATAGGAGACTGAGTGTGTCTTGGAAGGCTGAGGTCTGACCCAAGCACAACACTCCTAGGCATTCGTTCATTTTGTGGTTGGCTATACTCGATCGGTTATCTACATACGACAGATTGTTCTTCCTTGCTGTTGATCCGTGCTGTCGTCTTTGTGAGTTGGCAGATGAGTCTCATACTCACCTCTTCTTTGAGTGTCCGGTTGTTCTAAGCGTCTGGCAGGCGGTCTGCACCAGGTTTCACATCCCTTTTTCTTGCACTTCTATCAACAACACTATGGTCTGGCTGCACGCTCATGCACATGGTGGAGGAGTTCTCGCTAGGGCTCAGACTTTTGCGCTCTCGGTGATGGTTTACTTGGTTTGGCAGGCGCGGAATGCGCTTGTTTTTGAGCATAATCGGATTCCGGTTGAGGTCATTGTTAGACAGATTAACATTCATGTTTTTAGACTTCTTTATGACATGTTTCCTATGACTATGGTTGTTTCAACACTTGGACACTAGATTTGTTGATTATTTAGTGCAATATGGATAGCCTATGTGTTATGCCATGTGTGCTCTTGGACTATCTGTGATTTGATTTCCCTTTTTGGGGACATACCATTTATATTATTTACCTTTTAGCCAAAAAAACAACCACATTTCAAGCTTTCTGATATTTCAACAGAACTGTGTTCACCGTCTTCGTCCACTATGTTCACTGCCTTCGTCCACCCATGCGCCTTTCGTTCAATTTTCAGTTGGTCGCCTTTGTTCCAGTTTGTTGTTTTTCCTCCAGGTTTGTAGGTCATTCTTCGACCCTCCATTATTTCTCGTTCTTCGTTCTTGATTTTTGCTGTAAGTTTGTCGTTTCGCTCTGGAAAAAACCGGATTGCGTTAATGTCCCTAATTTCGACCCCATAATCTCTGTTTCTTAACTGTTGTGGCTTTCTCCAATGAAAACCCAAGGTGTGTTACAGATAAATCGAGGCGGGAGCAATGCCTAGAACTCGATTGAGCGAGGAGAAGGAGGCAAAAGTAGCGAAGAAAGAAGGAAATAAGAGAGCTAGGGTTGGCGACCCCGAAGACGAGCCAAGGAGAAAGAGGGCAACAGTGAAGACTGATGCTAGTTCGGATACCATACAGAAGAAAAAGACAAAGAAGGAAGGAAGTAAAGGGAAAAATCCATTAGTGTTCAAGGACAAGGTATGTTAGAGTTGTGCATGTTCAATTTCATTTCATCTGTCAAGCCTTGTGTGTGGTCTAATAGAAATTGCATATTGTAATTGTAATATGGGTAAAGTATTCGTTTTACAAAGGCGACCCGTTGTATGGTAGAATCAACATAAATTGTAGGTTGTCATATTTAACTGGTATTGAGAAACAAGTTGACAGGGAGGATTGACGTTTAGTCACTGCTAGCCCGTTTGGAAATGTTATAAAATTGGTTAGGCATGTTACATTTTCATCACAGACAGTCCAATCTATTTTGTTTAAGCAACTTGAAAGCAAGAAGAAATTTGAAACTTGGTATGAAATCAGTGAAAAAGTGCTAAGGTTTTCAATGAGGGAATTTGCTATGATAATTGGTTTGAACTGCGGGCATCTCCCACTGCACCAAGTGAACCTAAGACATTAGTTCAAGACCTGTACGAAAAGTTCGAAGAACACCCAAAGGCAGACAACTACAAATTGAAGTTGGGGTTGGGGTTACTGTTGATTGTTGAAGATATCTTCCTTGGAGGAGACAAGAAGAGGTTGGTGAATGTCCGTCATGTAAGGCTGTTGGAAGACATGGACAAGTTTTGGAGTTACCCTTGGGACAGAGTTGCTTACAAGGAATTAAACTGGTCTTTGACCAAATCTCTACAAAGGCAAATGGGGACAGTTGAGCTTGCAATTAGGTATTCTGATGACAGAAGAATCCCCCAAACTATTTTAAGGAATGCCGTTTGTATTCCAGGTATACCACTTTTATTTAGTAGGATTCTGAATTCATGGTGGAGGGATATTTTTCTTGCTATGTATTTCATATTGTTTTTCAAAATGCAGATGGGTTGAAAATATTCTGTTACTGTGTGTTGCACATGTATGTATATGAGAGTGTGCTAGAGCTATTGGCTTAAAATTTGCCTCTAGGATTAGTAAGACTTCAAATCCAAGAGGCCTTAGGTGGAGGGCAGAAGAATGTCCATAACATGGGGATTTGAAGTTGACACTAGAAAACCCATAACTCGTGGTCCAATCCATTCTAATCCCTGATGTACATGAGCTCAAGTTGATGAAGGGGTGCAAGTTAATGGATGAAGTCAAGGACATTGTTTTGACACAATATTATCTAATGCCACCACAGCTGGGAAGAGGAAGGAAACAAATTCTGGTAATGAAAGACGTAAGATGAAAAAAACAGGGTGAGGAGAAGATGAAGGGGGAGATGAAGGAGGAGATATGAATGAGGATGCAACAATGGCAATGATACAGCGCTGCTTTGAGAAGTTTGATAAGAAGTTTGAAATGTTGCAGGACAATTTTGAAGTGGTGGAGATAAACCTATGTGATCGCATTGACAGGGTTGAGCTGATAACACGCGGATTATACACAGATGTCCGAGACAAGAGCACGACAAAGAAGAGAGCAGCAAAGAAGTTCAAGAATGAGGACTATGTATCTTTTGAAGAGGAAGAAGATGAAGAATACATGTCTACGTCAGATGTGTCAGAGGATCAATCTAATGACACTGAAGTTGAAAATGCGGAATAAGCTGATGAAGATGATGTTACAAACATGGATGAAGAAGTTAATGAAGTTAATGATGTATGTACTTACAAAGAAACTAATGAATCATATTATTTGAAATGGACACTTATTGAATTAGATATGTTGTTAATTTACAAAATAAGAGAAAACTAGAAAGATTATGAAACCACTACCTTCTCAGGTAGAGAGTGACAGTGAATTAACTATCCAGGACATGATACATGCCAAGAAGGTCTTGAAGAGGGTAACTGAGATGGGCAAGAAGAAGGCAAATCAGGAGACTGAGAAGGACGTTGCTAATACTACCACTGGATTATATGGTGAAGATGTGATGGACATTGTGAACAAGGTTAATGAGGTGACAGATGGAAATAAATAAAATGACATAAATGAAGGAGGTGAGACAGGTAAGAAAGTTCAATGTATTGAGGAAGCCAATGTTTCATCTGCAAAAGAAAAGGAGGGTGACACTGTTCAGACACCTGAAGCTGGCAATGACAGAAAGGAGGAAGGCAATGTTACATCAGGGAAACAAAAGGAGTGTGACAATGTTCTTTCAAGTGAAGTTGGCCATGACGGAAACGTTCTCGCCATGGTCACATCAGGAAAAGAAAAGGAGGGTGACAATGTTCAGCCAGATGTAGTTGAGAGTGAAACAACAAAAAGGGAGGGGACAAGTAAAAAAATAGATGAAAATGTATGGGAAGGTGATAAGCATGACTTGGGAGCGGAGGTTCTTCAGAAACAAGAGGTTGTGTCAGTACCTACATCGAAGAGGGGGGTTAAGCCAAAGGTGAATGCAAAGGCTGGTGCTAAAAAGGTTAAACATGCGAAGGGTGCAACGAGGAGAAGTAGAACATTCTGGAAGAAAATAAGTGGGAACACTGCTGTCAAAGAACTCACACTAGGAATAGAGTGGTACATCGCAACCAAGTAAGTTTCTTAAACATACACACATCGGATAAGATACAACTTGCAACATTGGAGTTTCAAGACTATGGCATGCTATGGTGGGATAGTTTTACTCAAGGGAGAAGGAATTTGAATGAACCACCTATCACCACTTGGGTTGACATGAAGAGACACATGAGGGAGAGGTTTGTACCAGACCATTACAAAAGAGAGCTTAGATACAAGCTAGAGAGTTTGAAACAAAGAAGCATGAGTATGGAGGAAGTATACAATGCCATGCACATGGCCATGATCAAGACTGACATTAGAGAGACCTCAGTGGACACCAATGCTATATTCTTAAGGGTCTTGAATCCATCTATCTCCCTAGAAGTGGATATGTACCCTTATGACACAAGTGATCAACTCCTACACAATGCTATTAAGGTGGAAAGGAAGATGAAGCAAAGATTGTTGCAAACTGCAAGGCCAACATCTAGGCCTACTACTCAAGGCAACACATGGAATGGAAGGCCATCATCTAGCACTCCATTTCAGCCTAAGGTTGCCCCACCTTCAAGAGACTTTCCTAAGCCCCAAGGCAATGCCATGGGCACTCAAGGGAGTACTTTTAAACCCCCTCAAACATCCAATAATGTGCATCCTAAGTCTAGTAGTTTAGAATGTTATAAGTGCAAAGGAAAGGGCAATTTTATGAGAGATTGTCCTAACAAAAGAGTGATGGTTATCAATGCCCTAGGACAATATGAATCCGAGAGTGAAACTGAGGAGAATGACCCTAATCTTGCTATATAAGATGACTTAGGAGAGGACAATAATGAGATAGAAGATGAACAAGGAGAAGTGTTAATTTGCAAGAGAGCTTTAAGTGTGCAAACTGAGTAAGTGGAAGATAATCAAAGAGAGAACTTGTTTCATAGTAGATGTGTGATCAAAGATAAAGTGTGTGAATGGAGGGATTTGTTGCAACATTGCTAGTAGTGAGTTAGTTGACAAACTTAGCCTACCTTCAATCTTGCACCCTAGACCTTATAAGTTGCATTGGATGAATGATTGTGGAGAACTTAAGGTCCATAAGCAATGCAAAGTCACACTTAAGATAGGACACTATGTAGACACCATTCTATGTGATATATTACCTATGCAAGCATGTCATATACTACTAGGTAGACCTTGGGAATATGATAATAAGATCACACATCATGGGTTCACAAACAAGTACACTTTTATGTTTAATGGAAAACTAACCACATTGAAGCCTGTGACTCCTCACCAAATTGTTGAAGCTACAGAAGCTAAGAGAATGAAGGATAAGGTGAAGGAGAAGCCTGGGGCCAAAGACAAGCCATTGGCTATGTATGCTTCCAAGTGCCAAGGACAATTTTCCATGCTTGTGTTCAAAGAAGTTAAGGAGGATGATTTTGTGCCCAAGGATGCAAGACTCATGAGCTTAGTGAAGAGCCACAACATGACCTCAGATAACCCACAAATCACCCTACCTAAACCCATTCAAGATGTCCTAGATTCCTTCCATGAAGTGTTTCCACAAGAGAGGTGAACAACGTCTTCAAAAATGATACTGTTTGCCCTTGAAGATGAGCAACTGCGGACCACCAGAGGTGCTGACTCCATTGTTCTGCATTTTGAACAACCTTTTCACTCTGTGTTTTCCTCACAACTCTCTTAGTCTTTCCTAGGATCGAAACCTAGAAAATGCTCTGATACCAAATGTTAGACAATTTAGACTATAGAAACAGATTGATGCTTGACAATCTGAAACAGTTACCTGAGATACAATTGAGAAGGAGAGTGATCAAAGATGGATTGAAGAGATACTGCAAACTGTATTCTTCACACACTAAAATGAATGAAACAGAACTACATGACTGAAATAGCAAATTGAGGAAGAAACTAACTAACTTCCTAAAGATCAGCATACACCCTTACAACGTGGTACAACTGTTGACAGAATTAAATAAAAAAACTAAAACGTGCAATAATTCAGTAACTGAATTCTTACGGAAAACTTAAATAAAACAAAGTCTAATATTCTTATTTTGAATCATATTTCAACAAAAACCACACACTGTGAAAAACCATTACCTTATAGTTTTTCAATAGAAGGATTTGCAAATAACCTTTATTGATCTTTGTTTGTTACAAGTTGAGAGCTCGGATTAAACAAACTCCTCTCGCCTCATGCTCAAACGCTAATTTTAAAGGTGTTTCTCTCTATTTCTCTCTATCTTTTATTAAGTTTAATAATATAATGTTCACATCTATTATTACACATGGTAACAGTAAGATCTTTTACAAATTTAATAATATAATGCTCATATATATTATTAAACTTAATAACTAGGATATCTATCTATCTATGTATATCTTAACGCTCTTATATTTAACGAATCAATCTGTTGGGATCACACCAGTTGTATCCTCTATGATCTTTCCGTTCCGACTACGCCATCTTGTACGCACATGTGATCTTTCCTTACTTGGAGTGTATCTTCACGGGTACACCTTTCCTTATTTGGATCTTTCCTTTCCAAGCATGCACCAAAGATCTTCTTGATAGATTGCTTCATAGATCTTCCAAGACTAGATAATATTATCTACGCTTTGACTCACGCTCCTACACTTTGACTCACGCTCCAGTCATATTACGAACATAACGCTTTCTCATTCAAGTTTTCATATAGGTAAAGTTCACACATAAGGAAGGTTCGTGCATATGGAACTTTCTACAAATAGTATCCTGCAAAATAATACTCAGGGAAACTTCCTTAGTGTAATGTTTGTTACCATCAAAACTAAGAAAACCTAGGAAATTCCCCCCTTTTGATGGCGACAAATACCCTTTACTTTTTGAACTAAAATTCCAAGTCTATACCGAGACTTAGATAGGAAAAGATTCCATGAGGCATGAACAGTTCCCCCTAAGATCAATATCTGCTAGATCCTGGTAAGTCATTTCCCCTCAAAAAAGTACTATCCTATGTCTTCCCCTCTTTTGGCATCATCAAAACGTAGCATAAGCCCATTATAATAATAAGTCTATCCTAACCAAGCAAACATATTAGCAATACCAAAGATATGCTAAAGTGACCCAATACCACATGCATAAAACTAGTTCAACACAAGCAAAACAGTTAAGAATTCACTCAAACATTACACATCAGTTCACAAGAGTAAAGTTAGATATGGATAGGGATAATAGAGGGGTCAGCATCATCAGAGAGAGGTGTACTAAGCAGAGCCAAAAGCTTCCTCAGAGACAGATTGGGCATCCTTATCTGAGTGGTCATCTCTCATGGCGTTCACATCTTCATGGAGGCTCACAAGTTTCCTACTGAACATGTTCATCTGCTCTGACAGCCCACCGACCAGCTCATTCATCCTTTCAAACCGCTCAATCATTATCTCAAAATGTTAAACATGAACTAAGACCATATCATATCCATGCTACTCAGACCAGTCTTCTTCAACAACACTTGCCTTTACCTTTTCGAGGGCTAATGTTCCTTTCCCCCCAACCAGCTTCACCCTTCTTGAAGAGCATTTTCTGCATAGTGGTTTCGCTGAGTATCTTGGCATGAGGTGCATCATTACACTGCTCTGTGTAGAAGTTGTGGTACTCCATGATTTTTCTGATGATCGAGGGAAACAGTAATCCATGATTCTTGGTTTCCCTGGCATATGCTATATGCTTCATCAGAAGCTTGGGAAGGCTGATTTTCTTATTTCTGAGTAGTTTGTCCATGACCTAGACATCCTAAATTGTCATAGTGCTCTTCATTTGTTTCATGTGAGTAATATTCGGCAGCACAATGTACAATAAAATTTGATGGACAAGACTCATACAGTTGGCAAACACAATTCCAGATAGAGAAGCAAATGGATCTTTTGAGACACGACTTACTACCTCCACTTCAGTTCCTTTAGGCCTTGCGCCCTTATCATATATTTCATAACCCTCATGAGACACTTCCAAAAAAACTACTTAGTTTCATACTAGTGAACATGAACACATTATCCTCTATTTTGTACGAAGCAACAAGACCACCAGCTTTCGACTCTAATGTAAAGTGCGTAAAGAATTATCTAATCAGAGGGAGATTGACTTTTACATCAGTTTGGAAAAACTTTCCCCATCCATGCAACTCGAAGAGCTCGTGAATCTCAGATAACATGTTGGCTTCTAGAAAGTCTACAGAGTACACCATTTCCTTCGTGATTGGCCTGATGTTGATGTCAAACGGCTGATCCTCTTCTTAGTTACCCTTCTTTCCGATTTTGGTCATGGTTCCCCTTGTCATTCTCCTTGGGGACTTTTCCACCTTCTCTTTCTTGACAAGAACTTTATCCTCATCATCAGAGACTTCTTCTTTTAAAGTAGCACGAGTTTTTCTTCGATAGGACTTGGTGGAGGCCTTTTGGCACCTTTCTTCATTTTGGGAGGCGATTTTTCAGTTGTCGGAGCTGGTTCGGTCATGGTTTCATCGGAGGACAATAAAAAATTACTTTATGTGGTGATTCTTGGCTTGGCGCCGACTCAGAGGCATCGACGACAAGAATCGGAAGAGGTTCAACTTTTTGAGGGCTTGAAGGTATGGTTGGTTTGGGCTTTGGACTAGTTATGAGATTAGGGTTTGACGAAACAGTAGTGGGAATAGGAACGGTTGCTGGAATGATGTCGGCTTTTGGGGTTTCGGTGCTCAGAGATGGTTGTTCGGTGTCGCCTTTTGGGATTTTGGTGCTCAGAGATGGTTGTTCAACAATGGTGTTTGGCTTTTCAGCGGTTTCTGGGGTTTCTTGATTTTATGGGTTCACTGGATTCTCAGGGTGGATTTTGGACGGCTCAATGGTCTTTTAGGTTTGGTTAGGGTTGGAAGGTGAGGGTTTGGTGGCGGCGAGAAGGGCGGAGATGTCAATTCCAAGCTAGACAAGGACTTTCTTGGTGTTTTTATCAAGGTTGATTAACTCCATGTTTTTGTGTTTTTGGAAGAGAGAGAGAGTTTCTGGTTTGGAAAAGTGAGATTGTAAGTTGTTAAGGAGACGAAGATTGGTTTTGTTCATCAATTCTCTGCATGTATCTCAACGGTCCTTATTCTTTCATTACATCTTAACGGCTCATAAATGATTTCCGGAATATCGAGGTCATAATTATTCTTCAGCCGTCATATCATCACGATTTCCCGGATTTTCTCTACTTTTGAAATTTCAAAAAAAAAAATCCACAATTTCCTTCCAGGATTCTTCCCCCCTTTCCTTTCCAAGTGAGGAAGACGTATCTCAACCCCAATGTCATGAGTTTGCAACATACCTCTACACGGACCCTTCCCTCGATGATGATATTGATAGCGTAGGTGTGTAATGCATGAGAGACATACCAAAATTGGTATCACAAGAAGACCATTACACAGAAACAAATAATGTCACATATGAGTGTGTTTTATCATTATAATACAAGACGCCCCATTAATGTACGAAAAACAGAATCATAGCACGATGTGTTATAAGAGGTCAGGAAGGCAGTAAATTTCCTCCATCATTCGGGCCTCTAATGTTGGATAAAAAATTATCAAGACGAATCTTTTGGGTTAGAAGAAAACCTTTGTGAAAACATGTGGAAATATTCTAGCAAGACAATCAAATGCATGCAAGGAAATCACAAGTAGTCGCAGTCATAAAAGGCACCAAATCATAGAACAATAGAGTAGGGAAAGCAAGGATATTCAAGAGTTATTTATATAAAAAGAATACGATACTAATCTTCATCCATCATCAAGGGTATTTTAAGGGAAAGCACAATTAGTTGAGCGAAATCATACCGAGTTCCATTCAAAACTTCTCGAAGGGTTCCCTGTTCAAAGCCTTGGTGAATATGTCTGCCACTTGATCCTCTGTAAGACAGAATTCCATGGAGACCATTCCCTTTTCCACACAATCCCTAAGGAAGTGATGCCTAATCTCGATGTGCTTGGTCCTTGAGTGTTGCACAAGATTCTTGGAAATATTAATAGCAATAGTGTTATCACACAATATAGGGACCGAATTTACAATAATACTAAAGTCACTTAGCTGTTGTTTGAGCCATAGGGTTTGTGAGTAACAAGCAGTTGTGGCCACATATTCAGCCTATTTTTTGGAAAGGGCCACAAAAGTCTGCGACAAGACACGGTCCAAGGAATTGATCCATGCCAGAGTTGATTTCCTATCCACTTTATTTCTTGCAAAGTCCGCGTCGGTGTACCCTATCAAGTTTAGATTTCCACCCCTTGGATACCAGAGGCATAGATCGTATGTTCCACGAACATAGCGAAGAATCTCTTTGACCGCCTTGATGTGTGATTCCTTTAGAGATGCCTGAAATCTAGCACACAAACACACGTTGTACATAACATCTGGCCTATTGGATGTTAGATAGAGCAAGGAACCAATCATACTCATATACAGTGTCTGGTCAACCTCCTTTTCATGATCATCCTTTCCCAAAGATTCATTTGGAGACATGGGTGTAGGGAAAGGTTTGGCATCCGTCATGCTGAATTTCTTAATACACTCCAGAATGTACTTTTGTTGATGAACCTTGGTACCTTTCTCTGCTTGCACCACCTATAGCCCGAGAAAGAACTTCAATTCACCCACCATTCTCATCTCAAATTCACTCTCCGTGAACTTTGTGAATTTATTGACTAGGGAATTGTCTGTGGACCTGAAGATAATGACATCCACGTACACTTGCACAACCAGAGTGTGTTTTCCCTCCCGACAGTAGCAATAGAGTTTTGTCAATTTTCCCTCGTACATACCCGTGGGAAAGGACAAACTGAGATAGCATGGGGTTTGTTGCACATATACTTCCTCTTTAAGGATCCCGTTGAGGAACGCAGTCTTTACATACATATGTTGCAATTTAAAACCATGGAAAGCAGAATAAGCAATTCGCAGTCTTATAGCTTTTAACCCGGCAACGAGAGCAAATGTCTCATCATAAATCAATTCCCTCTTGTTAATTGTATCCTTTGACTACTAATCTTTCTTTATTCCATGTGGCTTGTCCCTTATCATCCAGTTTGTTTCTGAACACCCACTTGGTCCCGATGATGGTTCGGTTTTCTGGCCGGGGGACGAGTTGCCACACTTTAATTCTCTCAAACTGATGCAATTCTTCTTGCATAGCTTTTACCTACTCTGGGTCTTTGAGTGCTTCAATGATCATTTTGGGATAGGATAGGGAGGAAAAGGCAGTGAAGGCATAGGAGTTTTGAGCAGGGACAGATGGACAATTGTGTCTTGGACACATCCTTTGCTTCATCTTCCTTGGAATCAACATTGCATTAATATTCCTTTAACCATGATGGAGGGACACGAGAACGAGGACCGAGTGATTCCTCATCCGCTTATGGAGTAGTTGTGGATGTGCATGTAGCTGTGTATGCATTAGGAAGGGAAGCGTCTCTAGAAAACCCATGTTGGGATTCTTGATCATGATTCGTATATGGAGATGTGGAAATGGCAGGTTCATGAATCGGAGGAGAGGACTCATCCTCGTCACCTGAGATTGGTATGCTTTGCTCTAGTATAGCAAAATCATCTTCTTCCACCAGGGAGGAGGTTCACAATCTTGTAGTTCGTTTCTAGACATGAAGTTTTCTTCGAACTTGACAAGGACACTTCCCTCCACCTTTCTTTTTCTTTGATTAAACACTTTATAAGAATTGCTTCGTGAAGAGTATCCCACGAATATTCCCACATCGCTTCTTGCATAAAATTTCCCCAAGTTGTCCTTCACATTATTCTGAATGAAACACCTGCAGCCAAATACACGTAAGTGACTTACATTGGTTTACGTCCTTTCAAGCTCGTAAGATGTCTTCTCCAGCATCGGCCTAAGGAAGGCCCTATTGAGAATATAGCACAAGGCATGCAATGCTTCAACCCAGAAGTTCCTAGGAAGACCACTAGCAATAAGCAAGGTTCTGGTCATGTCTTACAATGTTATATTTTTCATTTCCACTACACTGTTCTATTGTGGTGTCCTTAGTGTGGAGAATTTGTGATCTATCCTGTTGTATCTACACATGGAAAGGAAATGTTGATTGTCGAATTCAGTACCGTGATTAGTATGAATAGCCTTCAGGGGGCCACTATAGCTGCTTCTCATCATTCTTCTTCCATACCACAAATTCAGAGTATACATCATCCTTTGAAGAAAGAAAGATGGTCCATGTGTATCTGGAATAGTCATCAATAATAACAAACACATATCTATTTTCAGCACAACTTTGATTGTGCATGGGTCCACAGAGATCCATATGGATAAGATATGGAGGTTGAGATGTACTTACAACCTTCTTGGACTTGAAGGAATTTTGATCGTGTTTACCTCTTGTGTAGGATCCACACACCTGATCACTTGAAGCTTCCACCTTAGGTAGACCTTCAACCAGGTCCTTTGAGTAAAGTTTTGAAAGAAGCTTGAGGCTTGCGTGTCCAAACTGTTTGTGCCAATGTTCAGATTATTCTTTTAGATAAGCTAGACACACTTCCTCCTTAGGTAAGAAGTAAGGATCCGCTCTGTAGACCTTTCCATCACAAATACCTTTGAGCATTGGTTTTCTTGTTAGAGTATTGATAACCGTGCAGTCCTTTATAATGAAAATCACTTCGTTTTCCCTCCTTGACATATCTAGGCTACGCTGAGTAGATCAAACTTCAGGTTGTTGACCAGATTTACGCTCTCCACTATGACATGATCAAAGATGCTTACTTTCCCTATACCTGTTATAAATCCCTTGCTCTTGTTTCCGAATGTGATTGAGCCACCAGAGTGTTGTAGAAGTGAGACAAACCAGTTCATGTTTCCTATCATGTGACCTGAGCAAGCACTATCTATGTATCAGGAACTCTTCCTCACTTCTCCCTATATATAAGGTTGTTTTTACGAACCAAAGTAAGATTAGGCTTACTGGGTTTATGGGTGACACGTCTAGACTTTATATTTTTATCATGCAAATCTAATATTGATCTAGGTGTCGTTCTAACCTTTTGGACATGTTAGGCACTGTAGGACCTTTCGAGCATACGTTCCTATCGAAACATTCATGCTTGTAGTGTCTTTGTTTCCCACAGTTCCAACAAACCCTATGTCATGCTAAGTTAACATATCTACTCTGTCCAGGCCATATAGGCTTGCTTTCTTTAAGAGATTAGAAGTCAATTTGAGAGGGCTTCTCGTTTTGGGATTGTTTAAGCAACATTGAATGTGCCTTCTATCCATAAAACCAAGGCTTTTTCTCATGTGTGGGTGTATGGACCTTTTCCTTCGACTCATAATGTTTTATTCCACATGATGGACTCTTACAATGCTTGTCTGGTGTAGGAGATACACTTCCCATATCAGTGATTACAGCCTTGAATGGATTTACAAGAGGTTCAGTGTCCGGGACGAGATATAAACCTCTTTGAGAAATCAACTTTCTCTTTTTTTACCTTTTCTAGGAGAAGCTCATCATTCCAAGCTTTTCGTTTCCTCTCATCGTCCAATTTGAGAGTCTAAATCTCTTCCAAAAGTTTTACTTTTGTAAGGGAAAGAGATTAATTGGATGACTTAAGGAGATTTATGCTCTTGCTCAGGGAAGAGATCTCAATATCCAACCTTGGACACTTAGAACACGTGCTTGAGGTAGAAGAGGAACCTTTCTCTAGAAGTTTTACCTTTTGTTCCCAGATATTATTGCCCTTTACTAATTCAGAGATGGCATCCTCTCTTTCCTCAACCACGATATTAGTTCATTGATCTCTTTGGTAAGTTTTTCAATAATTTAGATAAGACTATCTGAGGATTTTGTACATAAACAAGCAAGAACTTCTTCTTCAATCACCTCTTCACTATTTGTATCTCCGTTTTCCATTAGACATATATCTTCAGCATTGAGGGATGCGTCCTCGTCAGAGTCAGTCACAGCCCACGTAGCTATCATGTTGTCTTCCCTACTTGAACAGCTGGTTCTCCAACCTTCTTTTTGAACAATTCCTGGCAAAATGTCCCTTTTTCTGATAGTGGTAGCATATGATCTCCTTAGAGTCTTTGTTTCCCTCATTCCTGCAATGGGGTGTGTCATGGCTTCCTTTCCAGACCCTTTTAAAGGCTCTTGTAATGGGAGCAATGTCTTTATCATCATATTCCTCACATTCATCCATTTGAGCCAAGTCGAAACCTTTCTCAATCTTCAACGCTATACTCTGACTCTTCTCGCTTTCCCTCCTCGCAGTTTTCCTCTATCGAAATCGCATCTCATTTTGAGTGACAAGCTCCTCTAGAGTGATGCTCTTGATGTCATTTTGAGCTTGTAACGCTAGGGAAATTGCATCCCATTTTGAGTTCAATGCCTATAGAAACTAGTGTGTAATTTTCCAGTCATGAAGAACTTCGCCAATATATTATAATTGACCTACGTATCCTTGGAATTTGGAGTGGAACTCTTCCAAGGACTCACCTTTCTGTTGGAGGACATTGTCATAGTCCTTTTGTACGACAATAATTCTGTTTTTCTTCACATTCCTCCGTACATTCTCTTGAGTGCTTTCCCAATCTCGTTAGATGTTTTATACATGAGAACCTTACTGAGATCAGAGGGGCCAACTGCCATGTGCAATACCTTTTTCGCCCTCATGTTGAGCTCAAGAACCTTGAAATAAGTGTCAACATTGTCCTTCCTTTCCTTCTTTACATCCCTTTTGGTTACATCAACCCATACCTTTTCGTTGCAGAATTCAACAACTTTCCATAGTTGTCAATGGAGAGAGTAGACATACGATTCAAATTGTTCAACCCACCAGTCGCACTCTCCTGTCTTGAGGATTGGCAGCTTTCAGAAGAAGTCATTGATAGCATTGTTTGAAGTCATCTTCATGCAGTCTGACTAATAGAAGTCTAGAGACCAGACCTGACACCAATTATTGGATCGGTTAGATATGGAAACATCTCAAGGAAAGGTGAACTCCTTCCCTTAAAACTTATGCAGTAGAATAGCAATTGCGGAAAGATAGAACATAGTGTTTAGTGTGGAAACCACAGTGTGAAAACAACACACCGTGAAAATCCACTACCTTCTAGTTTCTCACTAGAAGGATTTGCAAATAACACTTATTGATCTTTGTTTGTTACAAGTTTAGAGCTCGGATTAAACAATCATTCATCTCGCCTCATGCTCAAACGCTAATCCTAAAGGTGTTCTTCTCTATTTTGCTCTCAAAGATTTCTCATCAACGTTCAACCTTATTATGAAGGTGAACAACCTATATATATAGTCGACCAAGACAAATCTCCTAACTTGGGCCAAATTTCTATCTTTTATTAAGTTTAATAATATAATGTTATCATATATTATTAAACATTGTAATAGTAAGATATTTTACCAATTTAATAATGTAATACTCACATATATTATTAAACTTAATAACTAGAGAATCTATCTAGAAGTGTATATCCAAATGCTCCTATATTTAACAAATCAATCTGTTGGGATCACGCCAGCTGTATCCTCTATGATCTTTTCGTTCAGATTACGCGAGCATGTACACTTTTGTGATCTTTTCTTAATCAGAGTGTATCTTCACTGGTACACCTTTCTTTATTTGGATCTTTCCTTTCCAAGCATGCGTCGAAGATCTTCTTGACAACTTGCTTTATAGATCTTCCAAGACTAGATAACATTATCTACACTTTGACTCACGCTCTTGTCATATTATGAACATAATACTTTATCATTCAAGTATCCATATAGGAAAAGTTCCCACATAAGGAAGGTTAATGCATACAAAAACTTTCGATAAATAGTAGCCTGCAAAATAACACTCAGAAAAATTCCTTAGTAGAATACTTATTACCATCAAAATTAAGTAAACCTAACACACACTACTCTAACAATAAACTCCATTGCATCCCCCTTCAGTGCAAGAACAAATCTTTCTTTGTAATGACTAATGTGGAAAACTGGATGTTTTGGATCACATAGTGAATAATATTATAAATTTTTTTATACGAGTTTATTATAAATTGTAAATAATATTATAAATTTTTTATAAGAGAGTTTATTATAGATGTGAATTTGATGAGATGATGAATAGTCATTAGATAAAATAGTGACACACGGTGAATAGTACTACTATAATCTAAATAATAGATATAATCGTTATAAAATGAATGATTCCAAATTTAACTTCTATGAAACAAACTAAAATCTAACTTTTATAATGCTAAAGTTGAATAAAAAATCAATTCTTTTTTATAGATCAAACTTTTAAAACTTTTTTATAAACTTTATATGTAAATTTCATTATTTAACTTTTTTATAGATCAAATTATTTAACTTCTATGAAACAAACTAAAATCTAACTTCTAAATAAATTATGGCAGGTTTGATTCTTAGGGAAGAAATATTGTTTATAATAATATTTATTATATGTTAAAATATATATCTATATATTTATGATATAGTCATTAATTTGGTAATAATCTAAATTTATGAAATTATTTTATAACATTTTAATTATTAAGTTATTTTCAGAAGAATTATTTAAATTTAATAATTATACAAATTAAAATTAAAAATTATCAAAAATTTGTTCCTACAAATATAGAAGAGAGAATAGTAAAATCAATAGGAGTATAAGAGATAATAATAGATCCAATAAAAAATTACATCTAATAAATAATTGGCTAAACTTAAGGAGAAAACTAATAAACTTTAATATATAGGTTGTATTGGTTTTATTAGATTTTATCGATCTCATTAATAAATATCATTATAATAAGAAATTCTAGGATTAATATATGTTTTTAATTATAAAATGGTTTAAGAATAAGATTTGATTAATAAAGTAATATTTTAATATATTTAATTGTAGCTTTAATATATATAGGTGATGGAAAAAGTAAAACTTTAAATTTAATAAAGAGAAAAGAAAATAGTGTGACAAATAGAAGATAGACATATAAACAATAGTGAGACCAAAAATAATATATAATAGGTATAGATAGATAGATACATAGACTGGTTGCCCCACCGGTGGAAACAACCACTTGAAAGGCCTCTATGGCCACTCCAATGGCGTTATCACACTCGCAGAAATTCCAATCGCAGAATTCCCTCCATGCGTAGATCTCTGCTGCCCTGTACACCCTACCAAAAATAGGCATATGTTCTTCCTTCGGGCTAGACGTGACCCTCTACTTCGGTGGCAAACCTTACTTTCTCCTTCCCTCCACCACATATCTCTCTATTGGATCGTATCGTCGTTTTTGTCTTCAAGGAAGGAAGTATTCTTTCCCCGAAGTCATTTGACGGCGGCCAAATGGCCGTTCTTGCCGTTGTCAAATTAATTTATCCAAACTACTACTCTATTAAATTAAAGTGGTAAGTAAGAGTCGAATTCAACATGGAATCAGTGAGATCAATTCTTATGGTATTAAATTCAATTAAATCAAAAATGTAACAAAAGGCAAAAATTGATTAACTAGCTAACTAATGATTGATTTGTGAAAAATATGGGAAAACACTTTGCACAATTGGTATCCACCTAACAAGTTGATTATATATCATTGACTTCTTCTATTCGGGTTCTCTCCTAATACACATATATCCTTTAGTTACCCTAATCCTTGTTCCTATGTAGCTAATTCAACTAGTCCTAACAACCCTTACCTCTAAATATAACCCTGAAACTATCAACGGTTGATTCCTAGGCAACATTAAGTTCAAGAATAGATAGGAATATGCAACACCACTTGGCTGCTAACATATCATTATCCTCCATACAACTACAACTTCAATTAGTCCAGGTAATTGATTTGCTACTAAATGACAAGACTCTCCAAATCGGACAAGTCAGGCCTAGCTATATGAAATTCTTAAATAACCTAGGTGATCAATCTAGATAGATAATTCAATCCAATCATAAATATACGCAAGAGGATAAAGAAAACTAGGATATATTATTTAGAACCAAAGGATAGAAGTCTTACATTTAATCAACCTTGCCTTCCACTAATCGAACAACTCATTGAGACTACTCTCTTGGCTCATTGCGAATATCTACATAAAAATGTGAAATGATAAAAGATGAGATGATAGATGGAGGCAAAGCTCTCATCTATTTATTAACCCTAACAGAAAAGTCTAAACTAATAGCCTAAACCTCCATTAGAAAGTAGTCCAAAGCCCAAGTGAAGTCCCAAGTGAAATAAGGTTTCGGAGCTCTCTCGGCCCGACACGGGTACGGTCGCGCCTGGGCCAAGTTTCCGGCTTTGCCCCGCGTCCAGTGGCGCAATCGCGCGCACCAGGGCGCGGTCGCGCCAACGCTCTTGCGACCCTGCGCGGTTGCGTCCTTGTGTGCGCTGCTCCGGCTTTGTACCATTGACAATCTTCTCCTTGAATGTCTGTAATCCTCGTGATTAATGGATTTTCTTCGCTTGGTTTGAATCATGGTAATAAGCGCCATAAACATGCCAAATCACCCGTAATTGATGTTAATGCCACTTGCTACGTTGTACTAAACGCTGCCTATCAAACAACCCCACACTTGAACCTTGCTTGTCCTCGAGTAAGCTGCTACTAAATCTTCGGCAATCTCAGTGAGTATGGAAGACTTGACAGTAGTGGTCGTCGAATCAACACTCCAGCTCTAAGTACCTACAAACATCATAAGAAATGGTCATAGACTCCGACTCTACTAGAAATACTCAAAAAGTAAGTCAAACTTAACTAGACTCTAACTAACCCAACAATGGCATCAAATATTCCCCAAATTTGAACTATGTTCACCCTATGAAAATACATGAACCTGAATCCTCAAACTATGCTAAAGATGTCTCTATCCAAGTAACATATCAATGCGAATAACGGGGGATCAAATAAGCGACTAATTCTTGTCCTAACATGCTTCATACTTATGACAATTTTGCAAGAGTTCCAATACTATCGAACGCGACAAAAAAAAACACAACTCAACTCAAGTCTTATCACATGCACTTTTTATTGCTCATTTTTAATCATATTCAGACATTTTGCACTTTATTTTCACTTATTGGGTATTGGGCCCGTCCGTCTTATAGGTCCGGGCCAACTAATGAGACTCTTTGCTTATTTAGCCATGGATGATCGAACCTGAGGTGATCATTCACACCACGGAGATCGCGTGCTTTTCCGGATTATTTAACTTGGAGTTCACTACCTTTTACTTTCTTTTTCTCATTTTGTAATGCAAAAGGACGGAAACAGTTTCTTATGACAATATGACAAACTAGAGAAGAGATGGTGAACATGGAATCTTAGTATCGGTCCTAACAAGTCCTAATTATAATCCACATGCTCAAGTCAAAGTCCTCTACTTGATCAAACATATCCTCATCATATAAACTTGAAATATTATCATCTAAAACATAGTAAAAAGATTCAAAGATCATGCATCCTTATAGAAGTTCACACAACATCAACCTAGAGAAAAAATATGAATAACGACTCTAAAAATTCAAAAATAACTCAAAAATTTCAAAAACTACTACTATGATAGGTGAAGTATATCCCCTCCCCCACACTTAAACTAAACAATGTTCTCATTGTGAGATAAGGAACAAAGGTAACATAAGTGGAAGTAAGAAAACTACCTCATGGACGGGTTGCCTCCCGGAAAATGCCTTTGGTTAACATCATAGGCCCGACGTCTTGCTCTCATGTCAACCTGCACTGGCCCTCCTAAGGACCAACTCATCCTTCCTAATCCAATACTGCTTAATTCCTTTCTTCTTTGCGAGACCCTTGTCGTACCATCCCTTTGTCTCTATGTAGTGTCATGGAGGTAACACATACGTCACTCTAGGTACCTGCACAATAGGGGGAAGAGAAGGAGGGTTGTCTCCCTCTAACATCAACATAGGAGGCCCTTTGGCCAAAGTCATCTCCAACCTATCTATATCCCTTGCGGGATCAACTACCTTTATAGCAAAAACACCAACTAACTCATCACCAGACTCTTCACCAATATCATAAATATCAAAACTCACTACATCACCATCGAATTCCAGTGACAAGGTCCCATTCCTTAGATCTACCTTGGTAATCGTTGTCCTCATAAACGGCCTTCCAGAAAGTATAGGTACATCCTCCTTATCACTCTCCATATCAAGTACATAAAAGTTTAGGGGGAAGACCAACCTATCAAACTTCACCAACACATTTTCCACAACTCTCTTAGGACGAACAATAGACCCATTAACTAATTGTACTAATATATCAGTTTATTCAGGGGGCCTAGTCCTACTTGCATACAAAGGGAGTGAGGTATGACATTTATGGTTGCTCCTAAATCTAGCATGACTTTATCAAAATCAGTGTTGCCGATACGGCAAGGGATAGTCACCATACCTGGGTCGTTGAACTTGGGGGGCATGTGTCTCTGAAATATGGCAGACACTCTCTCTCCAGTTGTTACCTTGTTGTTTCCCTTCGTCTTCTGGTTCCGCTTGACTGTGCAAAGTTCCTTAAAATACTTTGTGTACCTTGGTGTGCTCCTGATTAGCTGCAGGAGGGGAATGTTGACTGGGCACTTGCTAAAGATCTCGAACAACTCCTTGTCACCCTCCGGCCTTCTAGTGTCTCTTAATGCCTCTGGGAAGGGGCCGGTGGTTTCTCCGAATTGAATGGAGGGAAATTAGGACGTACATAATTGCTCTGTCAGAGCTTAAAGTCACCTCTCGGGCCATCAAGCTCCTCTTCTTCCTCCATCGGGACAGTATCATCAACATCCACATCGGAGAGGTCTCAGGTTCAACAGTGGAGCGGGCGCGGTTGCGCACTAGGGGGGAGCGGTCACACTAGTCTACAGATTTAGGTGCATGGTGGCCCATGTTGGGGCACGGTCGCCCCGATTCTTTGGAAACGAGTCCCATAATCACGCAGTCGTGCGCTAAGGTGACGCGGTTGCGCCCCTCAGCAGACTCATGGGCACGATCACATGCTAGGGGGGGCGCGGTCGTGCCTCTCTACAGATTCATAGGCTTGGGCGCGCCGCACGCGTCTCCTAGGGCGAGCGCGCTACTGTCGAATTTTCAGCATACTCCTCTTCTTGGCCTGATTTATCCTTTGAGTTTCTCACACTCCTTAATGCCATTCCGCTGATGTTCTTAAGGTTCTGGTTTGCTGAATTTTGGCTGAGGTTCACCACAGTTTGCGCTGGTAGTGAATTCGATTGATTTTGAACCAGTGTTGAAACCGTCTGAACTACTTGCCCCATTTGGACTTTCAAATTCTTAAGTATAGCATCGTTGTTCTGGGCATTAGACGCGAGGATGGTGAGATTCTTGGTCAGCTCCTTGATCATCTCTATGGTAGGGACTCCTGAGCTCTGTCGTTGGTCGCGGGGCCTCCATCTTTGTTGCTTTTGCTTCTCTCTATATCTTGGATGGTAGTTCTGTTCTTGCTGATTATCCCATGTCCGAGGAGGTCCGTATACTCCTATCGCATTCACCTATGCAACTGTGTAGTCCCGCAACTCAGGACACTGGTCTGAATGATGGCTAGAACTAGCACAAATACCACAAACTCGCGCGGACTGTTGCACGCTCTTGGGTAGTAGACTCGCAAGCATTTTTTTTATCCCAGCTATCTCGCCCGCTAAACATGTTCCTTCCTTACTTTAACTCGCAGCGTTCACTGTCCTCTTCGTGTAAGTCCTACCAAAGCTCCGTCTGCTCTCAGCCATACTCTGCAACTTCTCCATAGCATCTTCCAGGGTCATGTTGAGAATGCTCCCTCCACAAGCAGCGTCGATAATCCTCCTCTCACTAGGCAATAACCCCTGTGTGAGAAATAGTACCAAGTCTTGCTACTAGTAGCCATGAAAGGGGCAACTAGCACATAGCATGTTAAACCTTTTTAGGTAGTCATACAACGACTCCTCATATCGTTGCTCTACTTGCTATATCTCCCCCTTTAGCGCAATCACCTTCTGCACTGGGAAGTATCATCTCGAGAAATCCCGATTTGGCCTCTCACAACTGTCTATAGTTCCTTTTGGAAGGTGATAGCACCAAGATCTAGCGCTGTCCTTCAGCGTGAAATCAAACACCCTCATCTTAATTTGTTCTTCCAACACATTGATCGTCTTCATGGTCATGCATATGTCGTGAAATGGTTCAAGTGCATGATGGGGTCCTCTCCTGGTAGACCGTGGAACATCGGAAGCAAATTAATCATCCCGACTTGAGCTTGAAGGTGACTACTTGAGCAAGTGGTGGTAGGACCACCGCTTGGGGCTGCTGCGTCAGATTGGGAGTGTTGCGCT